>NW_018480021.1:20076-87302 GCF_002113885.1 Mizuhopecten yessoensis | reverse complement strand
ACATGACAATACTGTGGAAGAGAAAAATGTGTGATGAGCGGATTTGCATATGTAAATCACGTGTTAACTTGTAGTTAGAGGAGGAGGAGGAGGAGGAGGAGGAGGAGGAGGAGGAGGATTTTGGCATACTTAAATTATTTTCTCGTTTAAAAATTTAATTAAATGAACTATCTATATATTCCCACATACACATTAACAATTCACATCTATGAAGGTCTCGCGATCAATGATCAGTTTATAATTAGCTGATTCTCCTCCTCCTCCTCCTCCTCCTCCTCCTCCTCAGACACATGAAAATGTGAAACATGAGGTTAAATTTCAACTAAAATGCGTCTTTACGGAAGCCCAAATATATCATATTTATACCATTAACTGTATTATTATCATCACGGCTTCACGTATAAATCTGACGCCTTAAATCTCTTTGTTAAACGACGGCGCACGAGAATAAAATGTATTGGTTTAAAGTGAAACCTGGCTTATCTAGACACTCTATAAAGAAGAAACTGGCTAGATCGGAAAGTTTTCGTTAATCCCGGCTTTGAACAGTAGAATATCGCTAAAACTGACATTGCGCAATAACACCCCCTAAAACCTGGAAACTTATATGGATTTCCTTCCGCCGGCACAACTCAGAGAGGCAAAAAATAAATACGTTTCAGAAGAGAAAATAACCGTGAAATATTTTCGTTGGTAATATCAGAATTCTGCCCGATCGGTTTTTTTTTTAATCTTGGAGTATTCTGTCATATAGAAATGAAAACAAAGAAAAGTGTGGAGCATAAGAGGACAAAAAGGAAAATTAGTTTACATCAAAGTGTAGAGAATGGAAAGAAATACGGCCCAAGTTAAGTCAATGTTTGCTCAAGACAACCTATGTTGCAATGCTGTTTAGCTCATACTATAATATTTTAATATCTACATGTACAAAAGTCGGACTCCGAGAAAACCAAATATTGCCTGCTTTCTTTTGACTATAGAATATGGCCTGTGCGTAGTAATTTGTTTCTTTCGTAACACCGTTTACCAATTATGAATCCGCAGCAAAAAAAAAGTCGTGTTTATTTAATCTTTTTAATGAAATAAGCAACTATGGCAAATTACAAAATATAGATATATTATGTTTTTGTGCAATAAAATTGTTGTGTTCAGAATAGACTAACACACAATGCCAAGTAGATATGGTGCCTAATGGCCGACTTACATGTCTGTCATTACATGTTCCAGCTATTTACGAACGGATCTGATTGAAATCTAAGGACTGAATATTGCTGTGGTTTATCGCATGCGGTGATCGATTGAGTTGGTCTGGACACAACTTCAACATGAGCTGTGTCCAGTTCAATAACTTTGTCGCGACAACAACTTAGTTCATTCAACTCAGTCAGGTTATTGAAAAATCTTTTAATCTTATTCATGAACATTTAATACATACATTAAATATTTTATTTAAATGTGTGCGACAACGTGAAATATTTGAATTCACGATCTACTGTTCGTTCGAATTTACGCGAAAATGAAATCTCGCTAAATATCAGTGATTTAGAGAATAGTTGGCTCCAAAAAGGTGCCACAGATAATTATACCGGCACAAGGACATAAAATAGAGCCTAGGTTTACAACACGATCTCAGGACGAGAGCCGACAGTACGATGACACATCTGGATATAGGGGGTACTGGGTGGGATGTGTGGGGAGGAGGGAGGGGGGAGGGAAATAATGCATCACGAAATCTATGGAGCAGGCGACAAAAAATAGCCGACATGTGGCGAGAATCCTAACAGAATGTACATCTAACATACATGTACTTCATCACACTCTTCTTAAAATGTATCAGGAGCAACCATCCCAACTTATCACCGGAACAAACTCATTTCAAATACAGCGTAATACAATGTAGACAACATAAAGGCCTACTAAGACAATGTTTTACAACTGTCCGCAATATTTGCAATTACGGTACGGGGTTAAGATACCAATGTGCTGGTAGACTCATATTCGACTCACTGTAAGCGCCGATAAAACGTGTTTCGAACCTCCACACACGGGCTTAAAGGGGCTTTCACTCGAGGAAACTTTTTAAGGTGAGCTTTCAAAACGTGTTTAGATTATTGTTTCTAAGGATTCCTAAGGAGGAATTCCAAATTTCAAAGCACAAATCGCTTTCTTTATTCTTCGAGGAAAGCACTTGATTCTTTTTACAAACAGACAGTGCGACGCTATTGCAGTTTTCGTTAATCGTTGATCATTGTGTGATTGACGAGTGCCATTAGTTCATGTAACCAAACGGCCAGTGGTTTGTTTTTGTTTTACGGCCATGTAAAACAGCTATGATCATTTAAGGACGTGCCATGTTTCGGTGGTGGAGAAAGCCACCGACCTACGGCCAGTACCTGGCGACTGCCTCACGTAACTCTCGAACCCCCGACCTAGTGGTGGAGAGCTAATGGTAGCTGAATGTCAGACGCCCTAACCACTTGGCTACCGCGGCCCCTAATTTTTTATTTCAAACTTCGTCTATAACCGATATCGAACATTGAAATATTATTCAGATAATTTGGCGAAGTCCTTTTTGGAGAAGTCGTCACTGTAACTTTTTAACAATCGAATTATCTGTGTATACGTTAAAAATAGTTTAATCCATAATATTCTATACGATTATTTTCCACAAAAACATGCAGAGTATGAACTCGTTTTCGTATACATTATTCTGTAAGAAACCTGAACTCTGCCGACTCCCCACCCCCCCATTTATACTGTCTACGCAGGTCTGGGTCTCAGTCACGTGTCACAGGTAATTGGCTATGTGTGGTAAATATATTGAAGCAATATTTTCCCACGCCAAATATATATGGTTCTTGTGCTGACGTCAGGCCGTCCTATTGACGGGAAATCTGTATATATATATTGCTATGTAGACTGTTTACCACATATATCAATTTCTTAATTACACCGCCATCACAATCATATGCTATCAGATGCCTACATCAAATTACAACAGCTATCATACTGTGGCGGACATCGACAACACAACAGGTGGCAAAATTTCCTCCTATCACGTGTAAACAATTATGTGTCTCTGCGGTTTATTCGATTCAGTATAGAATATATATGCCGCCATACTTCCCCTGTGATTTCACGAGATCTCGCGGGAATATGTTCACGTATAGTGAATTATTGACAATTCAATATCGTGACTACAAATGTATAGAAATTGTTACTTACATCAGAACGCATGTACTAAATGGTAGTATCTTTCCGACAAATATAATTTCGAGAATGTCATTTGAAGTATATTTTTTCTCCAAAAACCAGTATGTAACAAAGGTTAGTGGTATATTAGAATTGGGCATGGCCAGCTTTTATTAAACATGTATTTATTTACAACCCGGTCTTTAAAAACAAGAAATCAGTACCATATTTGAGAGGATGCCGAGTAATTTATTACCAGTAATGACATGGTCTTTCATGTTGAATCCCCTTCGAAAACAAGTCAACAATTATACAATCCTGTAAAATATTTGTAATATTTACAACAGTACATGTACGTGTTGTTCAATGTGATGTCATGACAAAATATTTACATTTGGTGTGGCAAAGCCCTTCTATATTACTACTAAAGTACTGCCAATAGCAGCTTCATCTTATGAGACTATAACTGAAGTTGGTCTTTGCACCTCCGAGCGACTTAACAGTGCCACTACCGAACTTATCGGTATCTTCTGCTTTGATCCCGAACACCAGCTGCCTGTCTTAAGTGTCTGTGTGATCAACAGACAATTGTATGCCTGGATTTTTCACAAATTCAACCTTCTCCGGTTGCACGATCAACATCAACAACATGCCGGACTTCAAATATAACTCTGACCTGATTACTGCAGACTTCCGTTGAATGCGTGCGCCGGATATAGGTCGCAATAAAATCGGAAAATGTTTTACGACACTTGATTAGTTACTTACAAAATGTTATTTGTTACTATGTATGAATCGAGAATATGATATATATATAAATCAAAAACAAATGAATTATTTAAGAAAGTTGCGGAGTCATTTCAATTTTGTATGGGAAATAGCGCGTGACGTCAGCTGTTATCTTTGTGCCGTTCTAGATATTGACCTGACCTGACGGTAATAAGCGGGAAATTTGAAATTTGGAAAAGACATAAATTATTTTTTGCGAATTCTCATTATGGGAATATGAATATAAGCAATAGACTGCATAGATGTGGCAGACCAACTGGTATAACTTATCATGGGGCGCTAGCGCGCACCATTCAGTTTGTCTGTGACACCTGTGGCAGATATACCAGTTGGTCTGCCACATCTATGCAGTTTATTGCTTAAATCTACACACTTTTTCAATGAAATGTACATGCATGTAAACTTCGCGGAGACGAAAAATTGAAATTGAGTGACGTGTGTTTATTTCACCTTGTATCGACTGATACGCTTTAAAGCCTCATTTCGATGTGGAGGTACTAACTAGAGCCAGCAACCCCTGAAAGGAGAAACCAATTATTACCCTGGTCATTATGGACCCGGTGGTTGAGTCAGGGGACATCACAGCTTGTTCGAGACGGTGACATGTGGGTTGTTTTATTGCTAAGTAACGAGAATCAGAGACAGTCGGCCATGTTTGTAAGTTTGGTGCATTTGTATGGCATCCATAGAACTTCCGGTATGTGTCTTTGCTACAGGAAAAAAGTCTGATGTCGTTAAGTGGTTCTTCAGATAAAAACTTCACCATTTATTAGCGAGACGTCACGGCGATTTCATCCTGTAAATGCAGCATACCACCATCTCTAACACATACATACGAAACATGTGTTTTAACACATACATAATCCTCTCCGCGCGCGAATTCCGCGTGAATACGTTATTGATCACATGACATTGATCAGCTGGGTAGACTTGAGCTACATGTATCTCCTCTTTATGCAATATATTCCAGATTGTACAGATCCTGGTAGGGTACGTATTTATAATATATATTTATCTGAGTAAAGCATGCATTAAAATGTTCAGGCTAAACCCTGTCCACATGCGTGAAAATACACATGTACCTTTTAATAAAAAAAAATAAAAAAAAAATAAAAAAAAAATAACTTTACCATTTGTATGTGGCATACCATCCTAGAAACTTTCCACCCACGTGTGGAATCACTCAGTTTGGCTTGCAACATTGTCAGTCACACATGTTTACCATAGGGCATCTCTATTGACCTCAACTCCCGCGTGACCGCTGACAAACGATGGTGGCCAAATTGGTCAATCTATCGGGTTATGTGTGTGGGAGATGGCCACATTGATACGACCCCCCACTGGACCCGATATATTCATTTCAATAATATATACTGCTACCATGATGTCCCATTAAGTCCGGGTAACCATTAGGTGAATTGACCGAAGTTAAATCAATGCGAGAATTTATATAGCCGGACACAGCTTGACCAGCCAGCTGGACAAGACACCTGTTTACGTATTTACAATATCTCTTGTCAATAACAGTTCAAATTCGAACTGGGGGGAGGGGGGGGGGGATACGTCTTTATAAAAAACGGAATTCGAAAATATTTTTCTATTGAAGTTTTAAGACGAATTGGATGAGTCAGCTGTTGGCATACATTTTTGTAATATCAAAATATTCTCATAATCATTTGTGACTTCTTATATAATAGCTTAAATCTCTTCAGCATCTTAGTATTAGTCTTAGTATATCGGTGATTATCAAAGATGTAAAAAGAATGACAGAGAGGAGCGATTGTGAAGAACAAAGGAGGAAAAAGATATGAGCAAGAGAGAAGGAACGGAAAAAGCGAGGACATCGCACTTTATTTCAGTCATCTGTCACGGGGGAACCAGTTTGAGATCTCCTTTCTCAATGTTAATTCATAACGCTGACGGCCTACATGTACTGAATTCTGTAGGAACGTTGAAATGACCTTGGGTCTGAAATGAGGAGGCTTTTTTTTACCTGCGTTCACAAACAAGATACAACTTCCAGGAGTTTCGAGTGTAAGGATTTCATAGGGATTTATACTCACTACCAGTTTTACATTGCACAATGGGATATAGACGAAATGATTTGAATAATTTTGTTCGCTCAAAGAAAAGTTCGATGCAAAACAATTTTATAAAACTTGGTTTTTATGTTATTTTTCTTATTCTGAAGCCGATGGCAGGAAGCAAGTATGTCAAAAGGAAGCCGTTACACCATTTCAATGTTCAGCAAAACCTCGATAAAACGCCCCTCGTTTCATTTGCCAACTCGCTTATAGTCAACGTCTTTTACTGTCTCCTTGCCTTTTTCATCCTAACAATTCCTCAATACACCCTCAATGCATTGTCAAACCCATTGACAGCGCCGAAATTGGCGTTATTGGCGATATTTCGTGTATGTTGGCAGTGTAAAGAGGTTTAACTGCACATCCATACGTTGGCGTATAGGTAACACTGGTACCTGCTTTGTAAAACAAAGATAATACAGAAGTGTCAACAAAACCATAATTCAAATTGAAAATCGATAATAAATCGATAATAAATCGATAATATGGGCCAAGAATTGAACAAAGGAAAGATTTACAAGGAGACCCTTGAAAAAGTACAAGGAGAATAAGACCAGGACCCGTATTCATGAAGCCGTTCTCATGCTCAAGCATGGATTTTGTGCTCAAGCCTAATTTCTTGTTCTGGTTATAACTCAGTAAATAAATATTACTTTGTCAATAATTTGGAAACATTTTGAAGAGACTAAAAGCCAAATACTGTTTTCAATGTTTATATTTGACTTTTTGATCGTTTGACATGATCTAAGCGAGTTACCAGAAAGTTGGTTTGAGCACAGTATCCATGCTGGAGCATGAGAACAATGTCATGACTTCGGGCCCTGGTGTTCCGGAAGGGTAAGCCTATTCTGCTTACCAGCCAGATATAAGACAGATCATTATTCCAGAAATACATTTAAATATGATTACCTCATCGCTAAGCACGATTATAATTAGTGTATTTTTTTCACAAAACCCCATTCATCACCATCCCATAATAGATTTAGTGTTTTTGTGTAATGCTTCCTTATCGACCATTATTATCGGAGGCGACTGTCTAATTCGGTAGCATTCTATAATGAAACCGAATAACGTTCAGAGAACTTTTTTTGTATTTCGTCTACAGGAGATTTTCACACAAATTCAATTCCGTCCGAGTCCTGTGAGAGTTTGTAAGAAAACAGTAAACTGTAATGCGTCAGTGTGATGCTGCTGATGAAAATGATATCATGGGATAGAAGATCGATCGCTTGTATAGATATAATAATGTCAAGTGATAGCAAGGCGTATATTTAGATTCCGATCATCAGAACCCGGGGACTGGTCTGATATTACATTCCGCATGAATGTACAGACATATACTGTAATCTACAGCTAATTCTTCATTAAAAACACCAGAAACCGAAACGTTTCTATAGTATAATTGTCTGCGACCGTATTACGTGTAATTCAATTAATTAATTCTAATAAGTTTTAAATTAAATGATAATATTCTAATAATGTATAAACAAGAGACAGGTCGATTACACGAATCTTGAGGCAAAGGGTACATATTATAACAGTCATTGGGCAAACATTTCTAAGGTATGGATTCTTGCTGCACTTTTGACATAGTGTTGTTTACTGAAAGTCCAAATTATGACGTCATTGACAGATATATCTTCGTCTGGTTTAACGTTATCTTGTGCGAAATTCGTGCATGAATTGTTACATGAAAAGTTTTATTAAGTCTTTTCAAGTGTCCTGGATGCAATATGTTCAGTATGCTTGCCATTGTCTCACTGTAAGAATATCTGAGGCCAGTGAGAAATATAAGGGGAAAGGCCGGAGTCACCGGCTCACTGAGGGAATGTGTCGGTAGCCACCGCTTGACCACAACGAAATGGGTGAATTTGCATCATCAAATTTTCATGGATAATGGTTCCACATTGAGCATATGTGTAACAGTTCTCCGTATGTATAAAACTTTAATCGTTCTATATTTGTACCTAATTGTTAGTTTTTTGCACGTCAGTTGAAAGATCAGGTTAATCTAGCGTTCAGTTGTGACGTTACAGCGGTAATTACATTGATAGCCAATCTGTCGTTTTTTTGAAGATATTTCTTTGCTTTCAATAGCTAACAGTATGTTCACGTAACCTGTTGTTACCGATATTTATGTAACGTCATCAATCAGACATAGTATCCACATGTAACTAGGAAATCCCTTGGCAATAAAGTCACGGGGCATGCGCAAACGAAATACTCTGTACTGGCTCCTGTTGGTTAACGGAATGTTTGAAGGCTTTAGAAAATGCATCGTTGGTTTTGAGCACTTAGTTTCATACTGATCCAAGTTTGTTCATCCCAGAAGTATGAAACTTGGCAAAAAAAGCTTGTGCCTTAATTTGCTTCGGACTCACAAGGGATTTATCCGGTATTTAGAGGTTTCTTTATAGTAAGAAATACTACAGTTCGGTTTATAGAGGTGTCATAGTCACATTTCACAAAAACAAACATATCCCAACACAGTATACGTGTTATAATACAGGTTTCCATATAACAGAGGTGTCACTGCACTGTGCACGTGTTCTGTGAACATATAATTGCCTGGAGTGATACAATCGTCCAACTTACGGCGTGAATAATTTATCCAATAGCAGATGTGTCCGTACTACACATGTATAATAGTAATACTCTCTGAAAAACAGTTCCTGATTACGAAGGCAACTGCATCTTTTTAAACAGGTGTTATGTTTAAAAAGGTATACGTACCGATGTTATAATTCTGGGGAAATTCTTGAAGGATCGAGTACCCGGATTTAAGTGTTCTGAATATAGAGGTAACACCCACGACTTCATGTACAAGTAGAAACCGTGAACTCGACAGTTTTCTCATCAATTACATTCTTTGTTGTAGAGTCCTCATACTCGGTAAATTTTCTTATTTCATTAAAAATTCATGTATTTTATCTAAACAGTCACAGGCTGTTTCCTCTGTCAGATCGCCCGAGCGAGACAACAGGCTTTGCGATGTATTGATTTAGATACAAGCAAATCCAGGATATTTACGGTTTTGTTAGTTTCGGATAAAATTTAAATAACTAGCTCAACCTTTCAATAATTTGTATCACATGAACAATAATCAACCATAAACTTATAGTTATAACTTTTCCGAATAATTATTTTTCGACCATGAAAACGATCAATACGCCGACAATGAAAAATACAAAACTAAGTAAAGTTAGCATATACACATATATATATATACAGAAATGGAGGCGGCTATGTGCGTGCATTTCGTGTCTGTCCATTACTGGGAAACATGTATAGAACAGCTTAATTCTTGTACTGCGGCAAGGTCTGCGTTCGATAGGAGATCAAAGAAAGATGGTGTGCGTATAGAACGAGACCGAACAAAAGCTTGTCAGTATGTCATGGAAGCGGAAGCGGGGATACTAATGGAAGAAACAACCCTATTCCTGAACATTGAATGTTCTAACAATCTCAGTGAGAGGAAGATGAAGTAGCCGAACATACATCCAACCAAAACGAGATTCGCTG
Source organism: Mizuhopecten yessoensis (assembly GCF_002113885.1). NCBI lineage: Eukaryota > Metazoa > Mollusca > Bivalvia > Pectinida > Pectinidae > Mizuhopecten > Mizuhopecten yessoensis. The sequence goes on along the minus strand of NW_018480021.1, from coordinate 77,715 downwards.
ATAGAAAAGAAAAGCTAGGCAGTCAGGAAAAAAGGATTCATCGAAACGAGGCATTTAATACACAGTCAACCAAAACGAGGCGACGTGATAGAAAATTAAAACGAGGCAGTCATGAAAAAAATGAACTAAAATGAGAAGTTGAATACAGTCAACCAAAACGAAACTGTGCTACAGTTAAACACATTTAGACGAGGCGTTGATTAGAAAAGAACCAACAACAACAAAAAAAGAAGAAAAAAAGCCGTGACACCAAACAAAAATAACAAGTAAACGAAACTAATAGCAATGTTCCCTATCTGGAGGGTAAGAAAACCTTTCAAAAGAAATTCCAAACTGCAGCTGCCTCAGCCAACGTTTTGACTGTTAAGAATCTCCTCCGACGGTGGAAATGACTTTCCTACATACGGAACTATCGTTGAGAATTTTTTCCCTCGTTTTTCTCAAAAACAAATAAATACAACTGTTCAAACAATGATTATCAACTGCGTTATGTAAATCAATGACTTCTTTTATTGTAACGTTTATGTTTATACATTGACAATGCTTGTTTACAAAGTTCTATTAAATACACTTATGCAGATATGAAATTAACTGCTAAAATGAAAAGAAACAGATTTGTTTTAAATATGTTGCACTTTACTTGACCTAAAAAACGACAGTGTGGTACACATTTGTGTTAAAGCTTCTTGCTTACCACGCGCTAATGTTTCTTGGTGACTGTCTACCCCAGGCAAGCCATAGATATATTTCCCTGACCGGAAGTGTTGATATCTCTGTCCAGTACGGACGACCTCTGACGTTACGGACGACCAATATCTAGCCATTGTCAAAATGTTAACAAAACGAAAATAAAAAAAGTTCAAACAAAGCATCAACCAGTGAACCAGTTAACCATGGAACACCCGTAAAACCTACCTAAGTTCCTCGATTTTGGCACTGTATGCGGGACCATTTCATTGGTAAAACTACCGACATGAAATTCAAATAGCTTACTGAATGATGACGACGAGCCAAAAGAGAAGAATAATCAACAAAAAATGGCAATGAAATTGCTTCATAATATCCCATGTGAAATGGTTAAAACAATGTAAAACACATATTGGGGGAGGGTTACTGCCAGGTCATTTAACATGTAAGTGCCATTTCACAGCAACGAAAACGACCATGGTTAACAAGAATAATCCAATCAAAGACACCCAAAGCGAGATTTACAACTGAAGAAAAAGCTGGCATCCGACAAAAAAAAAAAAATTATCGAGAACACCAAACAGCCCATAACAGGACCCAAAAATACTTAGAACGTGAGGAGAAATATCTCACGGATATTGTATGTACGGGTTATAGACCGCCTGCTGCTTGAACAATATATATACGAAGTAAGCGTGTAAAGGCGAACCAAGTCCGCCCAAGCATTGATCGTCATCAACACAACAGTGAAGTTACCAGTACGCGCACCAGTCGTATTGAGTTGGTTCCAAACTGCAGGTGTGCAGCCAAGGCGACGGGGAAAATCTCTTTGCACGCGAAACATGCCTTGTGGATGTCTTGCACAAAGTGTCGAGCGCAACTCCATATTGATTTCTTACTTCAAATTGCTAATATGATTAGGTCGTCGACGTTGTCACCAATTTGCATACAGTTAATGTATATGGGTCGCGAGGACCTAATATCAGCTGTAATACGCGTGTTCCATAGCTTTCATTATATTAAGCATCAATCTAAGAAAACATAGCTAAAATCAAGCGTGTCAATCTCGCCTTCAGTGTCAATGTAGTGCATCAAGAGAATATGTTTGAAGAGAACTGTGTTGCATAACATCATCAATGTTTTAAAAACGATACATTTCTACCATTTATTGTTTGTAGAATGAGATATAACATTCATTTTTTTCAGTCTTCAAAATTATATTTAAAAGAAATAGTTGTAGAAAAAAAAAAAACAGCTCAACACAAAAACTGAAAGTTATGAGACTATGATTTGGAACGATTTGGAATGAAAATAGGATTTAAAATCATGCTGAAAATTTCTCAACAATTTTCCTTTAAAATATTTTCTAGACATTGCAAGACTTTATTGTTCGTGACAGTAAAACAATAATCACAAACATATCTTTTAACAAATGGTGATTGTATCTGTTTTCTAGTTACTTGATTACTAGTCTCAACTATCTATAAACCGAGTATTTTAAGAAATATATAGATGACTGTTACCGATAGTGTCATATCTGTGACTTCTACATTAATATAGAGTTTACAGTTACCGTGTGACTTTTTTGAGTTATTGTATGATAAAGATTAGCATCGCCAGTTTCCGTCTCGTCGGCATGACTACAATTGAGCCATGCCCGGATGTTAAACCACTAGAGGGATCTTGACTTACGCAAGACAAAATGGCGGACTTGTTTATCGAGACACGACTAATGAAAGCATTGCCATGGAGAGTTTTATGAATGACGAACACGTCTGGAATCGTCCAGCATCTAAGTTAGACCGATAACAAGCGTCTACTTTGTGTAGGGTTCATTTGAAGAAAACCGATTTGTCGTAATGACTGAATAGTTTCTATGGTAGATGGATATAAGGTAAAGAGGTAGCGGGAATGTCGTGTATTCTATGAATGGATACTGTAATAAACATTGTATTGTTAGGACCGGGACCACGTGTACTTTGTGTGGTTACACTCCATAATCATGTTACACGGTATATAATGATATGTGTGTATATGTATATAGGCTGTATTATCACACTACGCCTTTGAGTGTTAACTTGTTAATAGGAAATACTTCACATTCATCACCGTAAATAATTACATAATGACCGTTCATCGCAATGTCGAGTCTCTTATGTAAAATACGTTAAATGCAAATAAAAAGCATCCTTAGTTGAATTAGATCGCAAAGAGTTTTATTCCTCTCTATTTCTCCTCTCGCACCCCACCCACCCACTCGCAATCCAACAGCAATACGTGACCAACCAGTGCGCTTCAGTTTTTCTTGTCATTTATCTCAATGTTGTAGCAATCCCTTTAGTTTTGGCGTCATAGAAGAATCATATAGCCTTTTATACACGTTTATTATACATTCAACAGACTTTCGAAATACAACTAGTGTAAAAAGTATCTGAAGGACAATAATGTCCTCGCTTTCAAACAATTGATGGTCATTGGTTTATAAATATGAATACACTGTAATAACGGTAACCTTGGCGTTGGAACCTCGAAATACGAGCTCAATGTATTATTCCAAAATATTTGTCTTCTTTTATGATTTTTTTGTGAAGTTGCAAGAGCTACGACACGGAATCGGGACGGAACGGAGGACGGAGGAAGGGACGGAGGACAGGACGGAACGGAGGACGGAGGAAGGGACGGAGGACGGAACGGAGGACGGAGGAAGGGACGGAGGACGGAGGAAGGGACGGAGGACGGAACGGAGGACGGAGGAAGGGACGGACATTGGTACATACCTGTATATCCAATAATATGGTAAGGGCATAAAATGAAAATATATATAATGTACGTATCACTGGCACCTGACTGATATATTCAATTACGGTGCAGACGAAGTAGCCGCCGATTATATATATTTTATATACAAATGTAGATTTATACGGGGATGATGAAATATCAGCTATCAATTTAACGTTCAGGAAGACATCTTAATGATGGTATAGTCATTCAAAACGTCAAACCCCTAAAGAAGGCATATCTAAAGACAACAAATAACATCGGAATTCGAATATATATAATTTGGATATACTGAACTAATATTTCAGTTATTACATGTAAAATGGTATAAATAAGACAGTAAGGCCGATGTCTTCATAAAAGTAGTTCACCAGATGTATTACATGGCAAATTTTGCGACCAAATTGAATGTTACTTGATGGCATATTATCTAAAGTTAACCATGTATATACCTAGGTTATGTGGGGCTTAATTTCTCTTTTACTGGATGTGTAGAGGCATATAACCGGCTTCAAACCAAACATTTGAGAAACCACAAATTTCATAGTAAAATGCTCGTGTAACATATTTTACCAGTATATTAACGTGAAACCCAAGGGCCTTTTGTCCATGATGAATAAATGAACTTTAGTTAAAGTGTATTTAGTGTTATCAATCTTCGGCACTTTGCCTTCGTGTTCTTGTTCAGAATACGCTAAAATACACTACTTGGGAATTTTGCTATGATTTGAGTGGTTTTGCATCGCTTTATGTGGCGGGCATGCATCTCCACATCTGGTAAAACAGAATTTCAGCTCCACCTGACCTAGATATACAAATTAACTTCTGATGGTATTTCATATCGTAACTTTAAGTTGGATCGCAAAAGACATTGACATAATATAATATCGGTGGACTATTTTCATAAAAAAAGCATCAGCCCTAATGCCTTATTATTGACAAAGTTATTGTCGTTAGGTACAATTTAAATAACCGAATTAAAAGTTTATTATACCTTAAGTACATATCTGAATTTTGATATTTAGTTGGGGTCTTCAAATATGACATATCAATGGGTTGAACGTTTGGGTGACTATACCATGATTTAGGGGGGCTCGTTTTTGTCTGGTGGAAACCTAATTTAGCAACACATTAAAACGATTATAGTTTTCGGACACGTTTTGTTATTGGGAACATGACTGTGCTGTTTGAATGCATGTTGGGCGCACTTGGTTTGTAAAAACCTAACTCTACCGCACACCGCAATGAAGTATCGCGCGGATCGGACGCACTTGGTTGGTGGGAGAAATCAAGTACGCCCCACTCCGGCGCCACAGGAGAAATGGGTGCCACTTTTTCTGTGGCTCCTCTGCGATATAATTAGCATAGCACTGCACTACGTAGTGTTGAATATTTTATCAGTATTCCGGAAAACACTGGCTATTCGCTGTAAGACAAAGCCATGAAATCGATGTCGGGTTATTATTAGTGATCTCCCAGTAGTATCGTCAGAATACATCATGCATGACCGCCCATCCCCCGGTACGAGTATTCTAGGGAACGTTCTAATTAAATCCGACAGGCCCCGTGTTTTCCCAGACAAAAAGGAACGAGTTATGCCAATGAATTAGACCAAACTCATGCAACCTTCGCTTTGGGTACTTTAAACCTTATACTCGCCTGCTTTGACTGCCCTAGTCTTGCTAGGTCAAAAAATTTAACGTTAATTTCGGTTTTATCACAATGAAACCCCCAACAACGTACTTAATGCTGAATTATCATAACTCCAATTTATTTTGAGGTTTTTATCACACAGAGTCGTGTTTGTATTTCAGAAGGACACAGTTAAATCACATTAAATCGCCGGATCCTAAAAACGCTTTCTAATTCGTTAACTGGTATGCTCCAACTTCATATTTACGAAATGACCTCTTTGTTAAATATAAAAAAGTCATTAATCCAAAAAAAATATTAATTATTTATAACTTTTCCTATATTCATAGTTTTTATGGCCATCTATATATGATGATTATAAAAGGTTATGTTCCCAATCAATTATAGGCATTAGTCTCTATTCATTACTAGTTGTGTATGACCTTTGTGAGGTTGTTAACAGCTCTGTTTTGCTCTACAACCTCGGGGACACTTGCTAGGGATATTGGCATTTTATGGTCAATCCCTGATAACATTATATAGCAGGCTGTTACAGACGTAACCCACACCGGATAGGTCAGGATCCATTTCATATAATGGTCGTTATGAAAATGCTAAATATATACAGATGCGTGATCAGTATTTCTAGATAGTTATGGACAGAAATTCATTTTCAAAACATTCCTGAGGATAAAACATGCAATATATTACTTTCTGACATTCATATCGGATACTAACATACTGTATTATTCTCTTTAATCGGACGGATCGGATACTAACATGCTGTATTCTCTTTTAACGGACGGATCGGATACTTACATACTGTATTATTCTCTTTTATCGGACGGATCGGATACTAACATGCTATATTCTCTTTTAACGGACGGATCGGATACTAACATACTGTATTATTCTCTTTAATCGGACGGATCGGATACTAACCTGCTGTATTCTCTTTTAACGGACGGATCGGATACTTACATGCTGTATTCTCTTTTAACGGACGGATCGGATACTAACATGCTGTATTCTCTTTTAACGGACGGATCGGATACTTACATACTGTATTATTCTCTTTTATCGGACGGATCGGATACTAACATGCTATATTCTCTTTTAACGGACGGATCGGATACTAACATACTGTATTATTCTCTTTTATCGGACGGATCGGATACTAACATGCTGTGTTCTCTTTTAACGGACGGATCGGATACTTACATGCTGTATTCTCTTTTAACGGACGGATTGGATACTAACCTGCTGTATTCTCTTTTATCGGACGGATCGGATACTAACATGCTGTGTTTTTTTTTAACGGACGGATCGGATGCTAACATGCTGTATTCTCTGTTATCGGACGGATCGGATACTAACATGTTGATTATCTTTTAACGGACGGATCGGATACTAACATACTGTATTCTCTTTTATCGGACGGATCGGATACTAACATACTGTATTTAAGAAATAATCAACATGTGTGCGTGCATTATGGTGGAATATATAACGAGGGTGAGAAAATGTTGGTAAAAATAATTAACGAAGGCCGCTTCGGCCTGAGTTAATTATTTTTCCAACATTTTCGAATTACTTTTCGAATGCTCGACATCACTTTGATTTTTTGAAAGCAGACGACGTTTTGCAGACCAGAAACAACTAAACACGTGTGACGTCAGATACGATGTTTATTTCAATCAATCAAACATTGGCACGCTATCGACATCGTTCGTCAAAACATGAAATCAACGCTTGACAGTACATACACACACTGCACACATCGTGAAATGTACGGCACTACACAGTGAAGTAAAAACAGAGGTAATTAATAATTTACCATTTTGTGTTCAGACCTGTACATTTTAAATGTCAATAATTAATAAACCATTTTCACTGCACGGACCCACATACTTTAGGTCTATCGATCCGTGTAATCTTTTGAATGGCAGGCCTGTCAAATATTTTGATCCCACCTGACAGTTATGCTATTTTTGTAAATTCATGATAAAATACGGGGAGGCTGCTGGAACAGCATGCGTGCGCACTATTTCACGTGCATCGGTTATTGGCACGCGCACGGTATATCGCTCAATAATGCACTCTTTTTAACCAATGAAAACCGTCGTTACATCACAGACGTGGTAGAATCTCTATTAACGGACGGAAACGGACAGTATTTCGACTTTGCCTTTTCTCAGGAAAACGAAAGAAATTATAATTACACGTTTACAGAAACAGACGAAATACAACGAAAGGTTCTACGGAAACAGACGAACTTCATTCTACGGAAATAGACGAACTACATGTACATTCTGCGAAAACAGACGAACTATAAGGGCTAGAAACAAACGAACTATAACTTCCGTTACTTCCTTACCGAAACAAAAGAACTATAACTTCCGTTACTTCCTTACCGAAACAAACAAACTATAACTTCCGTTACTTCCTTACCGAAACAAAAGAACTATAACTTCCGTTACTTCCTTACCGAAACAAACGCACTATAACTTCCGTTACTTCCTTACCGAAACAAACGCACTATAACTTCCGTTACTTCCTTACCGAAACAAACAAACTATAACTTCCGTTACTTCCTTACCGAAACAAACGAACTATACCTTCCGTTACTTCCTTACCGAAACAAACGAACTATACCTTCCGTTACTTCCTTCCCGAAACAAACGAACTATAACTTCCGTTACTTCCTTACCGAAAAAAACGAACTATAACTTCCGTTACTTCCTTACCGAAACAAACGCACTATAACTTCCGTTACTTCCTTACCGAAACAAACGCACTATAACTTCCGTTACTTCCTTACCGAAACAAACAAACTATAACTTCCGTTACTTCCTTACCGAAACAAACGCACTATAACTTCCGTTACTTCCTTACCGAAACAAACGAACTATACCTTCCGTTACTTCCTTACCGCAACAAACGAACTATAACTTCCGTTACTTCCTTAACGAAACAAACGAACTATAACTTCCGTTACTTCCTTACGGAAACAAACGAACTATAACTTCCGTTACTTCCTTACGGAAACAAACGAACTATAACTTCCGTTACTTCCTTACGGAAACAAACGAACTATAACTTCCGTTACTTCCTTACCGAAAAAAACGAACTATAACTTCCGTTACTTCCTTACCGAAACAAACGCACTATAACTTCCGTTACTTCCTTACCGAAACAAACGCACTATAACTTCCGTTACTTCCTTACCGAAACAAACGCACTATAACTTCCGTTACTTCCTTACCGAAACAAACGCACTATAACTTCCGTTACTTCCTTACCGAAACAACCGAACTATAACTTCCGTTACTTCCTTACCGAAACAAACGCACTATAACTTCCGTTACTTCCTTACCGAAACAAACGCACTATAACTTCCGTTACTTCCTTACCGAAACAAAAGAACTATAACTTCCGTTACTTCCTTACCGAAACAAACAAACTATAACTTCCGTTACTTCCTTACCGAAACAAAAGAACTATAACTTCCGTTACTTCCTTACCGAAACAAACAAACTATAACTTCCGTTACTTCCTTACCGAAACAAACTAACTATAACTTCCGTTACTTACTTACCGCAACAAACGAACTATAACTTCCGTTACTTCCTTACCGAAACAAACGAAACATTACAGAGGAGCTGTACAAGTTCATAACATTTTTTCGAAAAAAGAGACAAATTATAAGGGCAAATAACTTTCTTACGGAAACAGACGAACATGACGACATTATAAGCGGACACGAATAAAATAAAGGGACGTATTACATATGAGCGTACACAGCTTCAGAAAATATGAACGTAAATCAGACTGAAGGATTATTCGACGAGGTAAAATGTTAATAAAAGATGAATGTGTAATTCAACAATGCCACTCAAGAAACCAGTAAAACGTGAGCGCTCAGTACAGGTAATCATGCAACACATGGCATGTAACAAAACACTACAGTGACTCAACGGTGCATGTCGTCTATACATGTTCACAGCGATTTACATTTTTACACCGAAGACCTTTATTTAAATGACAGTCATTGTTCAGAGGACAGAACAGGCAGCGCCAATTACATGTCATGTGTCATTTCCACAACATTACACAAACATAAATTAAACCCCTGTGCAGTTTTAAGCATGAGGTCAAAGGTTATGAATCCAGGTGTCGATCTTTAAGAACCCACAATGCATGTGTCGTTTTGCTATTTGAAATATAAAACATACATACGATATCTGATTAGTAAGAACTGTCACGTATGATGTAACAAAGTCAAACGGCAATTTAAGAAGTCTTATCGTGCTAATGATCTGGAAACAAACCTTTCGGGGGGAAATAGAATATCAATTTTAGGATTTACAAGTATAGATATGGAAGGCGTTGATATAATACCCGGAAAGCTGCCTTCATTTCTAGGTTTTCCTTAGCTTGGTACAATTGAAAATATCATATTGTCATGTTACATGGAAATATCCCTGCTTGGTAGATGAAGAGTACATGTCAGTCCGAACTTATTAACAAACTAAACGCGTTAAACTACTTAGCTCGATAAGACTTGAAGCTTGCTGACAAGTTCACGAATTTTTGCACATATTTTGTTTTCAAAAACTATAAAAAAAAAAACACTAAAAAAAAACCCATTATAACCACATGTAACGGGGGGTTTCATATGACCACCCAAACACCATGATAAGTCCTGACAAATTGAAAAATTGGGTTTAGGTTTTTTAACTGCTAAAGTCACATTGAAATAGTATTGGCCGTGTAACGAAAATAAGCAAAAGAAATATTTGACCATGTGTCCGGCTCCAGTTCACCTGGCCTTAACTTCGGAATGAGAGCATGTCTCCACAACTGCACCTGAAACGGACGCCATTGTTATATAAATAAAGCGGAGACGGAGAGAAACAAGTTGTGTACTGCCATGAAAGACAAGGCACGTTATACAAGGACGCTAAAGCCGCGATGAATTATTTATAAGAAGTGATGACAATTTCCATGGGTCAGTGACGTACTGTGTGTGATATATCTAGCCATGAATTATGCATGGACCGTAATATTGGGAATGAGAAGCGATATACATATTACAATTTGTCCGGCCAGCGGTCATAAATATGTAGTACACATAAAGATAGTAATATTGGTCAGTGGATATTGTCTTTTGTACTGCTGACAGTCCGGCCAAGGGTCATCATTACGTTCTGTACTACGGACAACCCACCGAGAGGTCAGCATTTTAGTATTAAAACATTGATATTGGTCAGTTGATATTTTCAACTCATCTTCAGAAAGTCCTACCAGTGGTCAGCAGTGAAGTGTGGACACATTCATCTTTTTACTGTAGTATGATATTAGCGATAGTATGTAGTGGTTCCTATAACAAACGTTACATGTTACACCCAAGGCCGAGAACATCCCTCGTTTCAAACCCCAATCCACCACATTTCAGCAGCAACAAAAACATACCTTTTGTGGTCTATGGAAAGTAAGAATGGCAGCTTGAAAGATGTAACTTTCACCTACAGTGTCAGTCCCCTACGGATTCATATACAAAGCACAATAATCCATTTGAATTGTGTCACGCCCTGTAACATGTGACTTGTCTTCAATTTCGAAAACCGAGAGCAGCTTCTTCACGACTATGCTTTCTTTATTTACATAGGATGTCACAATATATAGTGTTTTATTGCATATCTTCAAAATCATATCACACTACTAACTATATTGGACGCAGCAACAGTTATAAACAGTTACCTCCACGCTTTCAAGCTAACCATACACAGTCCGATCACACGGCGAGTATTTAAACCTGTTCGAGTATTAAGTGGTGTGCTTTATCTGTTATTAATTTACAGCAAAACATTGCCATAGGATACGATACTTGATTTACATGCTTTCATCGATTACTGCGCTTGGGTAAGCTGCATTTAGAAGGTAACTGTAAAACGTTCTGATGATACAGATCAGGAAAAGCATTTCAGTGAGTATAAAGTCTTGCAGCAGGATAATTATTTAATTTTAATTTTACATGCAACCGCTTTGAAATTATTTATAATTTCCGGCTCTTCTGTTTAAAGTCAGAACTTGATTTAGGCTTCAACTTAAATATGTGTATGATTCCAATGCGTGATACATTGCAGTCAAAGTTCTTTCTCTCGTCGACTCTTCGACAGTTTTATAATTAATTCATACGTATACGAGTTATAGAATATTACGTCATCAATGTAAACCTATCTAAATTATTTTATTTCAATTTCCATATTCATAACAGAATACAACATGAAAATCTCTGGAATGCTTTTCTATAGCATAGCATAGCTGTTGTTTCAACCCCCTCCTGTAAAACTAATGACACTGTTGTTTCAACCCCCTCCTGTATAACTAATGACACTGTTGTTTCAACCCCCTCCTGTATAACTTATGACACTATTGTTTCAACCCCCTCCTGTATAACTAATGACACTATTGTTTCAACCCCCCTCATGTGTAACTAATGACGCTGTTGTTTCAACCCCCTCCTGTATAACTAATGACACTGTTGTTTCAATCCCCCTCCTGTATAACTAATGACACTATTGTTTCAACCCCTCTCATGTGTAGCTAATGACACTGTTGTTTCAACCCCCCTCCTGTATAACTAATGACACTGTTGTTTTACCACCCCTGTATAACTAATGACACTGCTGTTTCAACCCCCTCCTGGATAACTCATGACGCTGTTGTTTAAACCCCCTCCTGTATAACTGATGACACTATTGTTTCAACCCCTCTCATGTGTAGCTAATGACCCTGTTGTTTCAACCCCCTCATGTGAAACTAATGACGCTGTTGTTTAAACCCCCTCCTGTATAACTCATGACGCTGTTGTTTCACCCCCCCCCCCATCCTGTGTAACTTATGACGCTGTTGTTTCAACCCCCTACTGTATAACTCATGAAGCTGTTGTTTAAACACCCTCCTGTATAACTAATTTCGCTGCTGTTTAAACCCCCCTTATGTGTAACTAATGACGCTGCTGTTTCAACCCCCTCCGGTATAACTAATGACGCTTTTGTTTCAACCCCCCTCCTGTGTCACTAATGACGCTGTTGTTTTACCACCGTTGTTTCAACCCCCTCCTGTCTAACTAATGACACTGCTGTTTCAACCCCCTCCTGTATAACTTATGACGCTGTTGTTTCAACTCCCCTCCTGCGGCACTAATGACGCTGTTGTTTCGCCCCCCTCCTGTATACCTAATGCCATTGTTGTTTCAACCCCCCTCATGTGTAACTAATGACGATGTTGTTTCAACCCCCTCCTGTCTAACTCATGACGCTGTTGTTTAAACACCCTCCTGTATAACTAATTGCGCTGCTGTTTAAACCCCCCTTATGTGTAACTAATGACGCCGTTGTTTCAACCCCCCTCCTGTGTCACTAATGACGCTGTTGTTTCGACCCCCTCCTGTATAACTGATGACACTATTGTTTCAACCCCCCTCCTGCGGAACTAATGACGCTGTTGTTTTACCACCGTTGTTTCAACCCCCTCCTGTATGACTAATGACGCTTTTGTTTCAACCCCCCTCCTGTGTAACTTATGAAGCTGTTGTTTCAACCCCCTACTGTATAACTCATGAAGCTGTTGTTTAAACACCCTCCTGTATAACTAATTGCGCTGCTGTTTAAACCCCCCTTATGTGTAACTAATGACGCCGTTGTTTCAACCCCCCTCCCGCGTAACTCATGACGCTGTTGTTTCAACTCCCCTCCTGCGGCACTAATGACGCTGTTGTTTAAACACCCTCCTGTATAACTAATTTCGCTGCTGTTTAAACCCCCCTTATGTGTAACGAATGACGCTGTTGTTTCAACCCCCCTCATGTGTACCTAATGACGCTGTTGTTTCAACCCCCCTCCTGTGTAACTAATGACGCTGTTGTTTTACCACCCCTGTATAAATAATGACGCTGTTGTTTCAACCCCCCTCCTGTGTAACTAATGATGATGTTGTTTTACCACCCCTGTATAACTAATGACGCTGTTGTTTCAACCCCCCTCCTGTGTTACTAATGACGCTATTGTTTTAACCCCCTCCTGTACAACTAATGACACTATTGTTTCAACCCCCTCCTGTGTAACTAATGACGCTGCTATTTCAACCCCCTCCTGTGTAACTAATGACGCTGCTGTTTCAACCCCCTCCTGTGTAACTAATGACGCTGTTGTTTTACTACCCCTTTGAAAATCACGACGCTGTTGTCTCATCGCCCCTGTGACACTAATTAAATGACGCTGTTGCTTCGCCGCCCATATTTAGCTCGTTGCGCTGTTGTTTTACCGCCCATGTATAACTCATGACGCTGTTGTTTGACTACCCCTGTGTTACTTTCATCGCTCCTGTGAACCTAAAGACGATGTTGTTTTACCACCCCCTGTGTAACGCATGATGCTGTTATTAATTACCGCCCCTTGTATAATTTATGATGCTAATACCTTGTCGCTCTTTGTAAGTGGTGACGTTGAAAAATGCAACGCATTATAATGCATAAACCAGATGTTAAATTAACATATTTGAATCAGGAACCAAGCATTCGTACCATCGGCAGATATACATGTTATTTAATTGCATCTATGACCGCATCAACTGCAGCAGACTTTTAGCAAATACATTATGCGATCTGCCCTCTGGAGGAAAAGACAATGACAAAATGGTCAAAAAATGAATTACAAAATCAACTATCATACAATTAAAAGCTTTCACTGATTAGTATGTGTTAATGTTTGCTTATCGTTATCAAAACGACATTGGCAGAACAACACTCAAAACATCGAATTCATATGAACTGTGGGATCAATGCTAGATGTAAGGTTATTTCAGGCGAGCTGTCAAGCGTCACATTGAAAACTATTACTGTTATTGCTACGTTATTTTCATTTGGCAGGTTCAAGTATTTTAATAAAATACTCATGCTGAAATGTGATCTGAACACTTATTTAAATTTGATTGGCTAAGTACATATGTGGAAACCGATATCTGCAAATTGCAAGATTAACTTAAACTGCGGACGCTTAATGAAATAATGCATTGCTAACGGAGCGTCATAGGGACATACTGAAACCATTTGGGATTTTCTAACAGAAATAAATGATTATTGGACATTCGTACCAGTCCTGTTTCCAACAGAAAACCCCATGTTCGCAGAATATCCATTTGCAGTTAGAAATGGATGGAAATGTTAGACAACGTTCAGCATTAAATCGCTATTCACTGGGTACTATTTGTTTTTCAGTTAAATTGATACAGGTTTGGTACCCAAGTCTCGTGACATGTCTGGCGAATATCGCGCCATCTAGTGATGGAAATGCATGCACGTGATGTTTAAATGACGGTTCACTGGCGCTGGCGCTGTAGCATTGCAGATGCACTCATATAAAATTCACTAGTAAATTGTGACCAAAATATGGAAATCATTTCTAAATAAAAAATAAGATATCTCGATTAGTCATCGTAAAATTTATGAGGAATTTCCATTTGTCAGAAGAACAATCAGAAACAACTACTCAGTTATGAAATTTTCAACAAGTATAGTTTAGAAGAGAAGTAGGCCCTGCAAATCTTCAAAAAGCCTTTATTCTTCCGATGAGCATTTTATGCACAATGCTTGACTCGAGAACATGCATATTCATGAGAGTTTTGTGAAATATTTGGAACAGAAATCATAAAACAAGACAGGCGTGTCATCTAGATGACTATTTAGACCAGTGCATGGCTTTTATTGTGCATGGCAAGTTTCACAAATATTCTTGGTATAGAAATTTATTATTGGTTTTCTGGTTTCCATCACAGGCACATAGCCGGTTGGTATCGGGACTCGAGGTTCGCGTAAGGATGCTGTTATTTCCTGTGAAACAGCTAAAAGCAATAAGCAAATATTCAGACTATACAGCAATAGGCTAAGAGGCTCGATCAGCACACGCTGGAATTTAAATGGATCACATTGGGGGCAGGCGAGAATATTCATTTTCATGGAGCAATCCTAATTGGTGTTCACATCCTTCAGCACTCTTAAATATCCCCGCGCAAACGCCTGACAATATCACAGAAATGCATGCATTCGCACGTACAAAATGTCCCTCACATAGATTGTGTTTTGTTTATCAACGATGTGCAATAGTGATGGGCCAAGATAAAATACCGTTGTCATTTACTGATGTTAAGTTCAGTTAAATGTCATAGTTGAGTGTTTTGATGAATCGTCGAATTAAATTTCTCATATCTAAATCAGAGGACGATATTGGTATGTCAGTAACGTTCCAGAAATATGAGGGTGAGCAGCAAACATAAAAATGCTATACATTATATGACTCTCAATGAGCTCTTCAGGAAAAAGAACCAATTTGATACAATTATTACTTGCACGTGACGCGTTGTGACTTAGCACTTTTTCCACTTCAATCAGACAATATGTGATTTAAACCTCCTGGACCATTTTTTATTCGTTATGTAATACATAAACGTCTGTTTGTTCCTTTGGGGATCACCAAGCTATAGGGGTCGGTTGATAAGCCTCGTTCTAGCTGTAATTTCAGACCATGTGTCTGCACAAGCCTTAATTTGAAAACGTAGTTACACTGTGTATTTACATAAAATTTTGCTGCAAGTCCTATTAGCATTTTTCAGCTCTGCTGCAAGTCCTATTAGCATTTTTCAGCTCTGCTGCAAGTCCTATAAACATTTTTCAGCTCTGCTGCAATTCTTTTCAGCGTCCTGCAACAAGCCAAAGAATCAACAGATATTTCTACAGAAAAGAAAATATCAAAAGATGATTACATTACTGATCTCGACAGTTGACATTGTTGGTGTTTGCTGTCCTGTGTGAAACTATGTGTGTATCTCGAAGGCCCGAGGACTGTTATATAAAACGGTATTTCGGAGGACTCCTGACAATTACATAGCATTGCTACACGAAGACCCGTTGATTATTACATTACATTACATCACGTTACGCAAGGGCCGAATACCACCGTAGTCACGAAGGGTCGGGTACCCTGGGGAATTTATCGATTCAGTGAAACCCATCGTTAGTGGGGTTTTTTCTAGAGAGGGTGATTCTGTGGAAATTATATAACCAACACATTGGACATGTAACTTGTTTGATAGCCTGCTGTCCCCGGAGGCCCTGTCGAGACCAACCACGGCCATCGTGTATATTGGTGCTGTACAAGAAGGAGCAACTATCTAGAAACAATAACATCACGGCCTACAAGGTATTAGTTACTGCTGTGTGAAATCATTTGATAATATCGAGGACTAAAATTGATGCATTCGATCTATCAGGTTTTATTAAAACCGTACTATTATTTCTGGTATTATGTGCCTTTACTTAGTATATTTGAATCCCCCTTCATCCAAACGATGCTGTCCTGTACTGTACTCTATTAAGATAAGTGCCACTATTTGTTAGAGTATGAATAACTGACACACGATGTGAACGACCCCTTATGTAACGTTTCACAGCCTCTCCGAATCCTTCGCGTACCTTCCATGACCAAAACAATGGTCCGGTAAGGAATACCAAATGCAGTCAGTCCAATAGTCCCCCGTGAGAAGTTTTACTGCAGTCAGTCCAATAGTCCCCCGTGAGAAATTTTACTGCAGTCAGCCCTATTCCCCCGTGAGAAGTTTTACTGCCCATCGAAATCCTATGTACATATGAGTCTCATCTCCAGACTTGTCAGGCCTAGAGTCCTTCTGTAGTGTTTTGAAGATCGACCAACCCACCCGTCCACTAGAAAGTCTCTATTTTCTTGATCAAGCAGGCTTTATACGAGTCCCTGTGTTGCGTTTTCAGAACACCTAACCCACCCCTTCCAATATCATGGCTCTACTCTCTAGACTAGACAAGTCTCCTTTGAGTACCTTATTTGAGATTTACAGCCTCCTTTCCGATTTCTACCATTTAAATGTACACGTATCCCGTCTCTAGTCTAAGCGAGTCTTCAGTGAGTCCCTCAGTGGAGTGTTAAAGCCTCTACGAATCCCACGTATGTCTCTGCTCTTCAGCCAACACGTCCAAATGTAGCCAACGTACGCGGAATCAAAATCGAAATGGACATTCCACACGCAATATCACCGAGGCGCAGTCATACGGCATCGAAGGATGTATATGTGTGTAAAATGTATTCTGATCGACTCTTATTAATATGCAAATAGCCATCTAATGTATATTTGGCCATTGCAAGCAAGCAAAAATATACTGATGGATTTTGATTACCGACACGCCAATGGCATCAATGATAAAGAAGGAGTCCTGAATGTATAACCCCGAGTCTATAGCATCAGAGAAAAACACACACACAAGGAGTTCCGAATGTATTGTCCTGAGTCCATACAGGAAGCAACATAGAGGGATAGACAAACACACGAAAGGAGTTCCGAATGTATAGTTTATAATCAATAGCATCATAGAGGGAGAGAGACGCAGAGAGTTCCGAATGTATAGTTCGTAGTCCATAGTATCATAGAGGGAGAGGGAGACGCAGAAAGTTCCGAATGTATAGTTAGTAGACCATAGTTTCATAGAGGGAGAGTAAGACGCAGATAGTTCCAAATGGATAGTTCGTAGTCCATAGTATCATAGAGGGAATGGGAAACGCAGAGAGTTCCGAATGTATAGTTAGTAGACCATAGTTTCATAGAGGGAGAGTAGGACGCAGATAGTTCCGAATGTATAATTCGTAGTCCATAGTATCATAGAGGGAGAGGGAGACGCAGAGAGATCCGAATGTTTAGCTAGTAGACCATAGTATTATAGAGGGAAAAGGAGACGCAGAGAGTTCCGAATGCATAGTTAGTAGACCATAGTTTCATAAAGGGAGAGTAAGACGCAGAGAGTTACGAATGTATAGTTCGTAGTCCATAGTATCATACAGGAAAAAGGAGACGCAGAGAGTTCAGAGTGCATAGTTAGTAGACCATAGTTGCATAGAGGGAAAGGAAGACGCAGATAGTTCCAAATGTATAGCTAGTAGTTTATAGTATCATAGAGGAAGAGGGATACGCAGAGAGTTCCGAATATATAGTTAGTAGACCATAGTTTCATATAGGGAGAGGAAGACTCAGATAGTTCCGAATGTATAGTTCGTAGTCCACAGTAGCATAGAGAAAGAGGAAGACGCAGATAGTTCCGAATGCATAGCTAGTAGTCCATAGTATCATAGAGAGTGAGAGAAGGAGATGAAATCATCTTTTAGCAGTCGACAACGGAAAAAAATGACAATCGAACGAATCAGAAAGGAAAAAAGTAAAATTCCATCTTCGATTTCTTTTCAAACAAGATTCGTCATTCTGGGTCATAGTGGGAGACAATTATGAAATCTTGATAGAATCTTCAATAAAAATGCAAAAGCAAGGTTTCCAGTGAAAAAAATAACTTCTCCATAAAGTTAAACTTCATTACTATTGATTTATTGGCGTCTGTTGCAATTTTATCTAATGTCAAGTAGTAACAGTATGACATCACTTGGTAAGAGTAATGATTGTACGGGAAAAGCAGCCCGATCAATACCAGGCTAGAATCACCAAATCCTATAGACCCAATGATCAGTATCTCTGGACCGGGACCACAGGGTCGGTCTCTCTATATCTATACACCACAGGGTCGGTCTCTCTATATCTATACACCACAGGGTCGGTATATCTAGATCTATTAACCACAGGGTCGGTATCTCCCGATCTATACACCACAGGATCGGTATCACTAGATCTATACACCACAGGGTCGGTATCTCGAGATCTTTACACCACAGGGTCTGTATCTTCCGATATATACACCACAGGATCGGTATCACTAGATCTATACACCACAGGGTCGATCTCTCTCTATATATACACCACATGGTCGGTATCTCTAGATATATACACCACAGGGTCGGTATCTCTTGATCTATAATCCACAGGATCGGTATCTCTAGACCTATACACTACAGGGTCGGTATCTCTATATATCACAGGGTCGGTCTCTCTAGATCTATACGCCACGGGGTCGATCTTTCTAGATATATACACCACAGGGTCGGTCTCTCTAGATCTATACGCCACAGGGTCGATCTCTCTCTATATATACACCACATGGTCGGTTTCTTTAGATCTATACTTTACAGGGTCGGGTTTAAACTCGGGATTCTCCAAAGCCCAGACGGACGCTCTACCAATTGGGCTGCATGGTCGCCAACGATCGACCCAGTGCAGTTCTACTACACATATATACAATCATAATACCCTTCTTCGTCATAAAACCCTTCGTCATAAAACCCTTCTTCGTCATAAAACCCTTCTTCGTCTTAACGGATGATGGTCTCACCCTAGAGTTTCCTTTAAGTAGAGTTGTTATTGAGAGATAAACAACGCTGAATACCCGCGCTCTTAGGATTAAACCTGTCAAATATTGTAAATGGTTTATAAAAGAAGATGATCCAAATTAACGAATGGATAACGGGTCGATGGATGGATGGATGGACGTTCACTCAAATGGATAGAAAAGTATGCTATTACAAAGGCTAATGCATTAAATACAACATCCACAACATTACGATGTACAGCGATCAGCGATGTGCTGCTATGTACATCCATCAGTATGCAGACGAAAAAGTTGACGAAAAAAATACAATGTATGTCACAGAAACAGCGCGTTTTAGGCTTGCTCATCGATTAAAGCAATGTCTCTACAAAGCTGCAATGGAGCTCTCGAGGACGGAGTTCGAGGCAAGATCAGCTCGAGACACAATTGACGATTACAAACATGCATTGAGCGAAAACGCCAATACGAGTGGAAGTTTCCTAGCATGTGTATTAGTCCAGATCATGAGCTGTGTCTTAAAAGCGTACTGTTGTTTTACATAAGTAAGTTCATAATTGAGATGGAGAGTCAATATTTAGAAACAAAATCACCAGGTTAGACGTTTTTCTCATTTAAAGACTGTATTGCATCAACGTTATTTACAAGGTTGTGACTTTTCACGACTGTTTTACAAGTAATTTAATTCGGCGCTTTCCTTTCTTTGATTTTATTAGATCTAGCTAATTACAGTTTAAAGTAACACTCTGTTGAAAAACCAG
This sequence comes from Mizuhopecten yessoensis, assembly GCF_002113885.1. Lineage (NCBI taxonomy): Eukaryota > Metazoa > Mollusca > Bivalvia > Pectinida > Pectinidae > Mizuhopecten > Mizuhopecten yessoensis. Next base: position 57,507 of record NW_018480021.1, on the reverse strand, counting down.
AACAAGTGTGTAGCAAAATGCGTTTCTAAGCAATAGGTTAAACCTTTTGTATATGTACATGTATAATCTCTCGGTTCGGATGAAGTACCGGAATGTATTAGCGCATGTATATGAGATATTCGCGTTTGAGTACGATATTGGTGTTTGTCACGCACTTGTTATTCCATGGTGGTCTTCGACCGTGCATAAAATCAGAATGTAGATGCCGTTGCAGACATCGATTATGTGTCTTATGGCCTTACCCGCCATCCCTATTGGACGTACTGATGAAGGTGCATCATACATACATTATACCTCGGTATCAGATCATCTCTGGCAGTTGAAACACAATATACATGTAACCCTATTGGGTTCCTTTGTAGTTGTTCCCATCATGTCAGGATTAGAAAAGAATCGTACTACAGGTTAAAGTGTCCTAGTTCTTTCCAGAGTCAATTCCGTTTGTGCTATCGAACGATGTTGTCAGTGTTAAACTAAATAAACCCAAAGAAAATATATGTTTAAAGAAAAAGATATAGAAACGAATTTTTATATGATTTTGGGCTTCATCAAAATTCACTTAAGTTTCCACGAATCCCTTTTTTTCGTAATCAAGACTCGCGAGGATTTCAACTCATGAGATGAAATAACAGTTATTATCACTTCCATAATATTTTCTTACTTCAATATCCGCAAATTTTACATGAAAATAAAAATAATAAAAATCTCGCGGGGTATTATGATTTGCAATCAGTTGATATTAAAATAAAAATATGTATATTTATTAGGCAAAAGTACAGTAATAAAAACTACATAGTAAAATTAAGAAAGCAGTTGACCAATAAAGATGTCTTAAGGTTTCTAGAAAAGAGACTTCCTCGATTCTATCAATTAAGGACGGGCTGAAATATCATTAAGGCAATTAAAACCTGAGCACGCGTTCTTAAATAAAACAAACGGGGAAATATCACATGATAAGCATCGCTTAATATCATAACATACAGTCATTGCTACACATGTACAAGACACCAGACAGAAGAGTGGTCGGTGGATCAGTAAATAGCGCATATGCCTTTTCACCAAGGCGGTCGGGGTTCGATTCCTCGATCGGACGTGAAAAGGCATTGTATGGGGTCACCTGTCCGTGGGTTTTCTGTGGGTACTCCGGTTTCATACATACAGAAGGTATATGTACATAAAACAGATGAAGTCTGTATATGGAAACTTTACAAATTTTGTCAGTATCTAGCAAAATAAAATACAAATTAAAATGTATGTTCAGTCCTTCCGTGGCCACTGTTACAACAACCCTCTACAAAGTATCTGTCTGATTCTTAATTTAATTAACGAGTAAGAATCTGTGATAGCCAAACTGACCACACAGATACTTACAATGTACTCGTTAATCAAAGTATGATCAAACGATTACCACACCGCTATAACAACATGTCTATATCCGTCCATTGAAAAGGACTTTCGTTGATACCTCATGAATCCGGTCGCAATTTTAATGGTAAGCACACAAAATATGTCAGTTCCTATTCAAAGAATACTTACAAAGTAAGATATTAAATAAAAACGAAAACGTTTATTGTTTAAGCAGAACTACGTGTATTTTGGCCAAGAAGCCATCGTCAACCAATGATGTTCCACAATACAATACATTTGTACATAGTGGTGGGATTACAACGAAGTCTCGTAATCCGGATAATATGCTCCGTCGCTGTTCCGGTCTTAAGATTGATCCAAACTGTTCATTTTAAAGATTATTTTGTACGTAATTTAAATTCGGACATATTGTATTGTCAAGTAACGTACAAAGAAAAACTTATGAAACCATTGTCTTTGGACATTTCAACAACAAGTGTTGTCCAAGACCGGCAATTTCAAATCATTAAGAAGGCAGTCAATAATCGTTGTGGGCTAGTTTATTTGAAATGTTTACCTGGATTTAACTAAAATTTGCACATGTCTAAATGTGTCCCAATTCATATTCAAAGACAGATTCTTATCGACAAATAACAGTATTTTGTAAATATAATTGCAACCTGTTCAATTTATTTTTTAGTTTGTTTCCTTGTTTAGAGGTTAACTTCCTCGCAACAGCCAGGGTCATGTCAGAACGAGACTGATACTCAAAAAAGGAGTGATAGGCATTTTTGCAACTGTAGACAACTGATTACGTTAAAATCTGGAATTAAATTGACACGGATAAAAAGTTATATGCAAGAGAATTTCATTGACGTATATTTGGAAACAATTCTGATAGCAATTAGAGGTTTTAAAAAACAGATTATGTCAATGTGTACATATTTAGCAAATATTACAAAAAAAACACACAAGATCGTTCCGGCCTATTATTCTGGTAAATGAAATGGAATCCAACAGTTGTACTTAGTCCAATTTTAATTAAAACGACACTATAACGGACTAGATAATAATTTAAATGGAAGGAAATGCAATATTGATGAAGGCGTATAATTCATATGTATTAACGGACGAGTCTTATTGAAACGTCAGTTAGCACATATTGTGCGGAGTTATTCGCCGGATACATCGCTTGTGTGGAAAAGTTCTGCTAACTACAAATTCATTAAAATTTTATTCACCAGTCTCAGAGAGTTTTCCGTGGTCGACTTAATTTCCAAGAGCTTGATTTCGTACAAAAGCATCAGCAGCTTTAAAAGAATCCTCAAACCTAAACAGACTAGAAAAAAACGTCGAAAACTGAGGCTGGCTTTTTCAAAATAAAAAAAACAACAAATTAACGTTTGATTTTATATATCCATAATATTATACCAAATTATTATTTAATGGAATAAGATAGATATATCAATATGATATTAATATTACGTCAAAACTAACTAAGCATTCGTTCTAATTGCGTTTTTACTGCAATACCAATCGACTCGGCACAGTTGAGTGAACACATCATTCGCCAATACTCTGGAATTACCTTGGCACAGCAGTACGCGAACATTGTGCTAGAATGCCCTCGTACACTTTGACATTTACACATGTTTAGCTTGTTTTATACGTTAGCAATAAATATATCAATTTTCGACCAAAGATATCTCATCAAATCAAATCTTTCATAAAACAACTACTACATATATGTTCACAAAGAGATCATCTTTACTGTCAATACAATCAAATTTCGTTATACTGTCACTATTTGTCTAGAGAAATTTTGACGTTATAAAGGGCTTGGCAATAAATATGGGAAAATGCGCAAAGGCATTATGAAGAACATCAGAAAAAGGGACATTTAAATATTTTGGCGATAAGCGAAGTGGTAAATGGAATGATAACATTATATCGAAGTTTCACTTTTTTTACGCTTTATATATAGTTAAGGAGAGAAAAAAACGATCATATTTAAGCTAGCGCGCATTATGTTGTTTGCTTGCAAAGCTGTGTCATTCAAATAGATCATAAATACCATACAAAAAACAGTTCAATACTTATATTTACGTTTTCTCTGCCTCTTATGTTCTTTTTAACTTATAATTTATTTTTAAAATTAAAAATGCCCGCCTTATCGACAGTCCACACAATTTCGTTCAATAGGTTGAACAGCGTAATGTCGCGTGCTGATTTGCAAACAAAGTAGGACTTTGAAATTTTAACAAACACTTCAATTTTATTCCGCAACTCAGTATCAATACAATTGCGTATGATATGTATATAGGGTGATTGAAGTTTATCAATAGAACTCTGAGCTGAAAGTTAGATATAAAATTGTTTCGATTTTTCCCCGGAACAAATTTCGCGCATGGACAAATACAGTGAACACCGTAAATACGACCTTGCCCTCCACGAGGGAGTTATTTTTGGAAGTTAATTCGAACATTTTTCTTTGTTCATTTTGTGAAGAATCCAGGCGTGAAATTATTTGTTGATTGTATGGGAACCTTACAGCAGTCGGTATATTCTATAACAGCCTCGTTATTTGACATGTCGTCAGAAACTGAGGAGTGGTGGATGCGAGACCCGTGAAACTCATAGCGTTTGAAGTGAGTGATCTTGCCACGGAGCACAGGTTCGTTACAAGTGTCTGAAATGTTTATGTGTGCTGTGACTCATATCAGTAGGTGTCAGTAGGTCTATAGAGTATGTGTATTTCAGACATTTGTAACGAACCCCTGTTGATCAGTGCAGTGTAACAGACGATATTTCTGATAAATTGCATGAGCGTTAAAATTGTTTCCATTGCCGGCATTGGTGATTTCAACTGATGTGTATTTTGTACGATATTGCAGACCTTGGTCTTGTTTTCGTTGTAATAAAAGTGTTTTTTATTTATTTTTTTTATTTTGCACATAAATTTAGAATGACATTGTCAAATCTCACAATGCCCAGCGATATTTCAGCAGCCGTCATGTTTATTTATATTGGATATTGTAGTTCCGGTCAATGTTGTATTAATACGCTAAGAATTGTGTCTCGTGATGCGTGGTAATTAAAGTCCCATCAACGACACAGCTTTCAAAGAGGCTATATAGTGACAATGCCATGCAAATGTAAATATATTAGCTTGACAACACGTTCCCATGTTTTTATTATTGATATCTCTAAAGTTCACTAAAATCATTAAGTAAATCATATGTGAACGGATTTTTAAAAAAAAATCTTGGATGTTTAATCGAACAAATGAGTATACCCATATTAAAGAAAATATCTTATTAGACCAAAACATTCTTAAAAAAATGTGTATATTTATTGCAGCAGGATGTTGATTATTTCTTTAAATTCTGGACTTACTGCTCACAGATTAATTATAACCGGCGCACGTCAAAAATTAATCGTAAAACTGCGAAGGTCGGTGTGAATATCGAACGAATTGTAGCAACAGGAAACATTTTTATTTTTTAGTTGGCCTTATTAAGTAAAATGTTGTGCTGTGTAGATTAGCGTAAGCCTTATTTGTGGCGTCACTCAGGGCGAATCGATCTCTGAGAATAATCAGAAACCACGTGACATTAGAGTGCTTTATTTGGATGTATAATTACACGTGTGTTTTGTGAACCAGACACTTACCTGTAACATCCCCACATATATAACATAACCCCTTAACACGGATATCGATCGCCCTGCTCTTTACCGTTAACTGGTAATATCAGTTTGGGAGTCGTCTCCGAATCATGTCGTGTCAATTGCTGAAACTGACACCTGATGAACTTATTGAATGTGTCTATTTTTGGGCCATGCTTGGACTCCCCACCATAAAGCTTCGTGGTAACACCTATATTTCCTAGCTTAATCTAAAACCCGATGATTCGCTATCAGAGAAAAGTGTGTGCCTATGGCCTGTGTACAAAGTAGACCTTTCTAGAACATTCCGACTTCCGGTGCCAAAATGTATCTAAAAATTACGCATATATAGCTATGTTTCATTCACGAAAAATCGTTTAAAAAACGGCTTCTGACATTGCCATCTGAGTAAGCCAAAACATTGAACAAATTCCTGGATGGGAAGGAAAATGTGACGTCATAATTGATGAGAAGTGGGGCATGTGACATAAGGATATGAGGATGGGGCAATAACGGGAAATGACGTAAAAACTCTGGGAGGGCGGTGTAGAGCGGGTAGGCGGTAGAAAGGAGGTTTCTGACTTAACTTTGTCCTCGGGTACACCGGATTGTATACAGACACAGTGAAGCTGTCTAAACCGACCACCACGTGACCGGCCATTTGGTTGTAATAGACAGGTTCTGAGATAATGATTTTACTATAGAAACATAAAGTTAAATGTTTCGAGCTCCGTTTAGACCGGTTTCACAGTATGTAAAACTCATTACTATGTAATGGGATTTAAGTATTGTATGTACAATGTGGATACTGAGTAAGGTACCGCAAAAGGAAAATGTGACATATTAACGAGACCAGCTTTGATGAACGTTCAAGAATCTTACAGCGGCCATTTTATGACATAAGGTTTTTTTAATCAAAGTCATCCTGTGATCCAAGTTAAAATTTACTATCAATTCATCCTATGATTAAGGTCAAGTGTCCTATCAAATTCATCCTATGATCAAGGTCAAGTGTCTTATCAAATTCATCCTTTGATCAAGGTCAAGTGTCCTATCAAATTCATTCTAGAATCAAGGTCAAGTATCCTATCAAATAAGTGTCCTATCAAATTCATCCTATGATCAGGGTCAAAGGTCTTACCAAGATTATCCATTACCTTCGTATAGTGAAAAAGTAACTTAATCATCTGCAGTTGATAACCTCATGAAAATAGTGCTTTTGTATAATTACAGTAACTAAGGCGCTATAACCTACATTGATACCAATGATCTCATAGGCTAAAACCAACAGTGATACCATTGATATCATGGGCTACAACCTACAGTGATACCAATGCTCTCAAAGGCTACAACCAACATGGATACCAATGCTATCATGGGCTACAACCTACAGTGATACCAATGGTCTCATAGGCTACAACCTACAGTGATACCAATGGTCTCATGGGCTACAACCTACAGTGATACCAATGCTCTCATGGGCTACAACCTACAGTGATTCCAATGATCTCATGGGCTACAACCTACAGTGATACCAATGATCTCATAGGCTACAACCAACAGTGATACCATTGATATCATGGGCTACAACCTACAGTGATACCAATGGTCTCATGGGCTACAACCTACAGTGATACCAATGCTCTCGTGGGCTACAACCTACAGTGATACCAATAATAGCATGGGCTACAACCTACAGTAATAACAATGATCTCATAGACTAAAACCTATAAATGTATCAGTTATATCAGACGCTACAACCTACAGTGATGCCAATGATCTCATATGCTACAACCTACAGTAATTACAATGATCTCATAGGCTACAACCTACAGTGACACCAATGATCTCATAGACTACAACCTACAGTGACACCAATGATCTCATAGACTACAACCTATAGATGTATCAGTTATAGCAGACGCTACAGCCGACAGTGATAGCAGTGAGCTCATGAGCTACAACCTACAGTGATTCCAATGATCTCATAGGCTACAACCTATAGTGATTCCATTGATAACATAGGCTACAACCTACAGTGATTCCAATGATCTCATAGGCTACAACCTACAGTGATTCCGATGATCTCATAGGCTACAACCTACTATGATTCCAATGATCTCATAGGCTACAACCTACAGAGGTATCAGTAATATCACACAATGTACAATACAGCCTACAGTGATACCAATAATCTGATAGACTACAACCTATATATTCATGAGTTATATAAGACGCTTCAGCCTACAGTGATACCAATGACCACATGAGCTACTATAATAATCTACAGAGGTATCAATAATATCAGGCGCTACAGCCTACTGTGATACTAATGATCTCATTGGCTACAACCTACAGTGATACCAATGATCTCATGGGCAAAACCTACAGTGATACTAATGATATCATAGGCTACAACCTACATTGATACCATTGATCTCATAAGCTACATCCTACAGTGATACCAATGATCTCATGGGCTACAACCTACAGTGATACCAATGGTCTCATAGGCTACAACCTACAGAGGTATCAATAATATCAGACGCTACAGCCGACAGTGATACCAATTATATTATGCGCTACAGTATACAGAGGTATCAATGATCTCAGGCGCTACAACCTACAGAGGCACAAATGATCTCAGGCGCTACAACCAGGTATCAATGATTTCAGGCGCTACATCCTGCAGTGGTACTAATGATCTCAGGCGCTACAGCCTACATTGATACCAAATATTTGAGGTGTTAGTCCCTACAGTTATAACAATGATCTCATATGTTATATCATTCAATAGTATCAAAATGATCTTAGGTGCTACAGCCTACAGTTACTACATTTATATCGGGCTTTACAGATACCGATGCGGAAACAGTGCTTTTATCGACTTCCCTTTCTTAAGTGGTAAAATCAAGCGGCAAACGCCGAACGCATCGGTAAGGGGAGACTCTTGTTCCAAATGAGGATATACGGTTTTACGGAACTTATAGCATCATATAAGACACAGAGAGAGAGAGTACCGGCGCACCTCCCATTATATGGTAGGTGTACGTACGTAAAAGAACTGGGGCCTTATCGATCGGGCCACCTAATGAAACACCCCGACATTCACAGAGGTGGCGCCTTGTGTATCTGTTTCATACAATAGCCACACAGAAGTGTACAAGTAAACCATCGTTAGCATCGCCTCCTCTGCAGTGCGGAGTTACTCTGGACATAAAACTAACCTGTCTTTTGGTCTCAGTGTTTCTGGTTTGCCGAGGCCGACGAAGCTGCAATGCTGGCGGCCACCTAGAGTATAGTTTCTAAGTATACTCAAAGCCGAGTAACACGGTTCCACCAAAGGCAAGAACGGTCCGGTAAAGTCCCTCTATAATATATCACAGAGTTCTGAATGTAGTACATCCATCCGGAAAACACTTTTTATGAAACAAATACAATCGTCCGCTGAAACACACGGATTTTTGCAACATATATTTACCTCCTTTTTTAAATGAAAAACATGGTGTCGTTATAGAACACACTTATCCATGACGTTTATCACACTAGCACGTGGTTCGACCGCGCGTGTGTCAATGAGATGCTACTGTTGCAATCCTGGACGAAGAGGATGAATCCACAAGGACTTTTGGTTTAGAAGTACCATCGTGAATGCTTACAGTAATCCAGCTATGGTAAGCAGCCCTAGAGTGAAAACCTCCACTAGTAAAAATGGTTCCTGTACCGGAAAACGTACCAGTGATCTACAACGAAAAATTAAGTATAGGAACGCCGAGAAGACATGATGAGGAACACACACATACATATAAGGATTGCACGAGCGAAGCCCCAACAACACCGACTGTGTCAATGGTAGCTTCAGCTCTGTGTCCTACACACATACATCGCTTATCAAAACCACCACGCTTTTATCAAAACATCTCACAGATCAATATGTAAGTCTGTGAGGAACTTTGGGATACGGTCTATGCGTGTTCTCAATAGCCAAATAGGCCCAGTAATGAAAGCTACGCGACAGCAGAACGTCAATATATCGTATGCTCAGAGGGCGGTTAAAACAACCTGCCTCCCCTCAACCGGAACTGGACTGTGCAAGCGTTCATTCACCCGTGCCGGTGGATGAAGCGCTAGGAATTCATTATTCAACAGTATAGTTACGTGTAACGATTACCAGTGAATGGGAATTTGAGGGAAAATTGGATTACAGGGCAAATGGAGATTTTAAGGTTTTAGGGAACATGTACCATCCGTGACGAGGCATATGGAAAATTTGCCCTCTTTCACTTGTAATGGCAAGAAATGACTTAAAGCATCCTTAAAGGTGGTATCGAAACTAACACCAAAATTATATATGAGAAGTTTGATATCATACTAAAATGTTAAACAGTTTAACTCATTCACCCCTGAAATTTCATAATGAACTATTCCAGGCCATGAATTGGAAGAGATAAAATGTGTCTTCAGGGTTGACTGAGTTAAGCGACCATTTATTACCATTATATCAGTATGTGAACGTGTTAAACATTTATTGTTTTTATCTACACAAAATCCTCAAAATGTCGACAGAAACAAAAGCTAGCGCGACATATTCTTGTATAATAAACCGTCTTACGCATGATCCATTGTGACATTCAAGTAATGCTGACGCCAGTGTCAACGTGATGCGTAGAGGAACATTCGGTGATGTCTACACCATTATCAATCAGTTCTTCTGTCTTGTAATTACAACGGTAAGTCATCAAAATCGTTTTCTGTACAGAGATCTTATTTGTTGTACACGTTTTGTAAGTCCTAGGAACACAACTTTCAACAAACCATTGCGCTGGTTCAACAGAATGTGCTATGATGCCTGCAATAACATGTTTTATACCCCCATCTAACAACATGTATTACTACGTATACGCGCTCCAATATAACATTTTGTATTGTTACCTGACTCGCTATATAAATGCATATTTATCAATTTCGTCTGTTTCCCAGACAATTCACCAAACGAACTATAGCTAATGTGTGCTACCGTAAAACTGTTAATTGGTCACCGTAAATCTGTTGACTGGTCACGTGATGAACCGGTCAACAGTTTTACGACTGTTGACTTGTCACGTGATGAACTGGTGCTTGCTACCCTACGACTGTTGACTGGTCACGTGCTGAACCGGTCAACAGTTTTACGACTGTTGACGTGTCACGTGATGAACTGGTGCTTGCTACCCTACGACTGTTGACTGGTCCCCTGTTCCGTACTCGAACGACCCCATAAATACAAGCACCCCAATGAAGCGTTTTTGGTACTGGATTGTTGACGGGTGTCTGTCGGGAGATCTAAACATCACATTCGACATAGAACTTTTTGGTTTTTCATTAGACCAGTAACAAAATAGTTGATTCATGCCTTATCAGTCAACAGTCAAAACCATTTTCCCACGGAGTTGGGACCCAACTGTGATGTTTAGATCTACCGACAGACGACCGTCACCAATCCAGTACCAAAAACGCTTGGTCATCGGGGTGCTTGTAATTATAGGTGCGTCCGATTACCTAACATGTGCCCAGTCAACAGTTGCACGTGACCAGTCCACAGTTTTACGGTGACCAGTCCACAGTTTTACGGTGACCAGTCCACAGTTTTACGGTAGCACACATCAGCTTTAGTTCGGTTGGTGAATTGTCTGGGAAACAGTCGAAATTGATACATATGCATTTATATAGCAAGTCAGGTAACAATATGTCTTATTAAGCACATGTACACCTTCCAACAACAGCACATATTGCCATAATATACGCGTCCAGTATAAATCACTGTGCGCGAACCATCAAACGACATGCTCTATTACGCGACCCCGTCTAACAACATATTTAACTCGGCAGTTTTGGGGACGTTTAACTCCGATAAACAAACTTACTAACATTTGCATGTATTATTCCGTGCCCTGTACCCGCCAACTCCGTGTAGTTATAAAAGTTATATGCGTAATGATATATAAAAACTATAGTCTCCTTCAACCTGACGCTTGATCTCTTGTACATTATTGCAATTCGATGTAGCTTGCGCAGACAACAAGAGTCTGGTTGAACGAGACTATAAAAACTATGGCCTTGTAGGATTTTCAGCATTCGCAGATTTGCTTTGTTGAATAGGGAAAAACAGTGACGTGATTGAGTCACATTATAGACAGTAGTGAATAACCTAGAGAGAATCCTTCAAGACTCGTTTCATTGAACTTTGGTCTTTGATCATGTGGGCTGTAGTAGAGTGTGGCGATTAGATCGCAAAGTGTTGTTTCACGCTATACGCGGTATTGAATTACATACATCGTGTAACACTATAAGTAATGTACTTGGCGTAAAAAAATGGCATATGATGTAAACAGTGTACATTTCATCCGTATTACCTACATCACTACCAGACGTGTTTCCCTTGTAATTAGGACAATGTAATTTAGGTCACAGCCCTACACTTAATTGCTGTCAATAACGAGGACAATGGTTAATGAGGTTACTCGGATTGCACGTGCATGAATAAATAACACATGGGATGTTACGAGCGGAAGGTTTACATGCGGAGGTATTGGTTCGAATCCAACACCAGGGTTACAGCACTAGTTGCCCTGACATACAAAAACGACCGACATGCCAACATTTCACGTGCCTACTGTCACTTGTATAATTTCTTGACACATGTCAGATTTCATGTCGTTTTAATATGTTCTAACTATCACAATATGACACGCCTGTATTACGGGAAGGTTTCGATATTTTTCTCGATAGGAAAAGGGTTATAACAGTAGACAAAGGAAGCGTGCTGTGATTCCCGATGAGAGTTTGGTTGGTTTGATTTTGTTTAACGTCCAATTAACAGCTGAGGTCATTTAAGGACGTTCATCCATGTGTGTAGTGCATGCGTGCTTGAGTGTGTGTGTGTGCAGGAGACCGGGTATGTTGGTGTATTTGCCTCCTTGTGATAGCGCGGATCTGATGCCGACTTTGTAATGCTATCTCACTGAAATGCCATGCCGAAGGAACCAAATACAGAATTCCGCCCGGTCACATTATACTGACAACGGGTGAACCGGTTGTTGCCATTCCCCTAAATGCTGAACGTTAAGCAGGGAATGACAACAACCATTTTGAAGGATTTTGGTATGTCCCGTCCTGGGGACAGAACCCATTGCCTTCTTCACCTGGGCGAACGCTCAGCATTAAAGCCAAAAAGTAAGGTGTTGCCAAGCAAGGAGCTAGGAAATAAAAAGTGGTCAGAAGCAGACAGAAAAATAAAGATCCCGATAAGAGGTTTTCGTCGAGTTCAACAGATGAGGCAAGACGCCTACACCCATATGTGTTGGACTGCGTATGGCTTCTTGTCCCATCCCATTCTATACATACTCACATTGAGTCGTCCTCAAGGGGAATATTCAAGGGGAGATATTCGCAGGGCTTGTTTATCAGAACTTTTTTTCCGCCTGGATTGTTCAGATTATTTTTTGTTTTCGAAATAGGAACTCTGTCTCCCAAAAAAAAAAAAACGCAATATGCTTCCCTTACAAGATCCAGTACCGAAACAAGACAACCGTATTCTGAAGAACGAACAATAAGAAGAATTAATGGAAGACTAAAATATGTTGGTTGGAGGAAAATTTATGCGTCATAGCAAGTAAATGTTTCGTACATAATTGAAATATGATTACAAGAACTATAGTATCACGTCATTGGTAGGAATGCAAACAATCTGTACTTAATCTTGATTGGCTTAAATACTGAGAGATCCGATCTGTCGAACGACCATAAACTGAAAGAAAATAAATTACTGAACCGTTTCATTAAGAAATATTTATGATACGCATTATGTTTTATTAATTGACTGGTATATTTTTTTCTTGAATTTATCTTGTATCATTATGTACTACTTACTTGTGTTGATCAACGCTCACTTTTCAGGGGAGGTAATTATAAAAGCAGACTTTATATTCGCAAAGTTAAAACGGAATACGGAATTACATTTAGATGAAAGATGTCTGAAGAAGCAGTTTCTTTCCCATAAATCTTATAACTACATACATTGTATGAAAAATATTAAATAAATCAGAATGGGAAACGATTGATATAGATTCTGACCGCTGTCAGATCCTTTTGTTTTGCAAACAATAAAATATCTTGAATTAGAAATCGATATATATTCTACGTGGCTACTTTGAGAAAATATCATTCCTTTGATAACTATGTCGGTTTTACATTTTACATATATTTTTTGATTCACTGGAAATTCATCATTACAAATTAGGGTAGTTTGGTAGCGCAGTGGTTAGCGTCCTTGTCTTTCATCAAGACGGCCGGGGTTCGATTTCTCGTTCGGACATTAAATGGTATGGAATCACCTGCCAAACCACGAAGGTTTTCTACAGCTACTCCGGGTTGTTTTCATTTGGGCGAACAAGAGTGATTAGGATATGTTGGAAACGTTTGTTTCATAATTGTTGTGAAATAAACAAAGTTTAAAAAAAAATTCTGCTGTTTTTTAACTGCAGGCTTACGGTAGCATCAATGGATGTTAAATGATCATGTATTTAATTAACACCCTTCGTATTTATTTAACGTTGTACTAATCATGCTGGTGGAAAGGACACGCTACCGACCTTATTTACCTTACCAGATGTGAATTCAAGTTTTCAAATAAATATTTCAGAACATTGACATAGTTGTGAGTATTTTTGGGAATATTATTCGACAGTGGCAATTTTGAAAATTATTAGATAGAGACATACTACTACATTTATTATTTGATCTTTAGATAAGTTCTTTCCAACCTGGTTAACAGATGGTTAAAAAAATCTACATAGTTTAATTGATTAATTAACAAAATAGCGATATCGTGGTTTTCCCACGTGGCCAGCACGCTAACGTTACGTCACATATAAAAACTTAATTCACTTTATCTTTTTTATATATCAAAATTGTTCATTCTGTTCTAAACAGATCAGTTTTCTTATTTGTCAAAAATCATTTCTCGAATAATATGTACTACAATGTATGTCAACAATCGGTTGGTTACCCAAAGACTTCCTTTTCTAAAGGGTTTTATCAATTTAAACTCACCGTTAAGCTCATATCTCTATGAAAAATAATTAATTTGTTAAGACAAAAGATAGAAGACAAAAGCCCACGGCATACTAGATCTCTAAATGATTTGCTATTAAAACGGAAGAAAATAATCGCAACGGGTCGCAAATAAATATCATTGGGCGTTATTTTGATCATGCGCTGACCACTTGAAATAGACACAACGTCAGCTTTGATAAAGGAAAACAAAGTTCAATTCTTTAAAGAAAAACTATATTGGAACCCAGCTCATCCAAAGAGGCGGGATGGGGCAGGTGTAAAGATGTGTACGTAGTGCCGCATCATCAGCCCGCAACAGATGCCAGTTCTGTGGCGCAGTCCCGCCGATCGATCGCGAATTTCCACTCGGCGAGCACGCGCCTCGCCCTCAAAGCTCTCGAACTCGATTACTGTTTTCAGGGCTGAAGTGTTTATTGGCAATTCTGCTTTGAAAGAAAATGTTTGTTTCGCTTGTTTAAATCAACAAGATGTAGATGTGTTGATACATATATGAATGTGTGTTAGGGTGTGTGTGTGTGTGTGTGTGTGTTAGGGTGTGTGTGTGTGTGTGTTGTGTGTGTATGTGTGTGTGTGTGTGTGTAGTTGTGTTACATGTACCATCGTTTGCATCTCCTTCATGCGCGGCACCAGTACACGCGCACGCAAACACACACACACGTAACCACGGGGTACACTAGTTATGTTAATGAATTTGAAAGCTCAAACGGAATATTCTACAAACACCACATATACCCATAGTTGACTTGAACACGATCGCTCCAGGAATCCCCAAGGCAGGATTTGGTTTTTACATACGAGCTTAGATCGATATAGTTCAGTATAGAAAATGAAGTACTCGTCCTGTCACTTAGGAAAATACTAAATGTGTGTCCTGGTTACAGTCGCCTATGTTTAATGTCATGCTAGACATACTGCACGATGCTATATCTGCGAAACACAAAATAACACGGACCGCGGAATTCCCTCCAGAGACAACAACCAATTTTCATATTCGACTCCGCAAACAGTGTCAAAAAGGTAAATGGGAATGAGATGCACCACTATGAAACAGGTTCTGCTGCTAGTAGGTAGATCACGTGTATTACTGTTATATATTCATGCTATTAAGTCAGAGATGTCACTATTAAAGTGATTCTGCTTCTATTAACGGTACTCTGCTATTTCGATACATCACTATTAAACATATTCTGCTTTTTAAATATATCACTATTGTAGAGATATCACTATTCTGCTATTAAGAGATAGCACTATTACATAGAATCTGCGATTTAGAGAAATAACTATTCTGATATTAAGTGATCCCACCTTACAGAGAATCTGCTATTAAGTGATGCCACTATTACAGAGATTCTGCTATTAAGTGATGTCACTATTACAGAGACTCTGGACTCTAATATTAAGTGATGTCACTATTACAGAGACTCTGATATTAAGTGATGCCACTATTACAGAGACTCTGTTATTAAGTGATGTCACTATTACAGAGACTCTGATATTAAGTGATGCCACTATTACAGAGACTCTGTTATTAAGTGATGTCACTATTACAGAGACTCTGATATTAAGTGATGCCACTATTACAGAGACTCTGCTATTAAGTGATGTCACTACTACAGAGAATCTGCTATTAAGTGATGTCACTATTACAGAGACTCTGCTATTAAGTGATGCCACTATTACAGAAACTCTGCTATTAGGTGATGTCACTACTACAGAGAATCTGCTATTAAGTGATGTCACTATTACAGAGACTATGCTATTAAGTGATGCCACTATTACAGAGACTCTAATATTAAGTGATACCACTATTACAGAGAATCTGCTATTAAATGATGCCACTATTACAGAGACTCTAATATTAAGTGATACAACTATTACAGAGAATCTGCTATTAAATGATGCCACTATTACAGAGTGTCGGCTATAAAGTGATGCCACTATTACAGAGACTCTACTATTAAGTGATGTCACTATTACATGGACTCTCATATTAAGTGATGCCATTATTCCAGAGACTCTGCTATTGAGTCTGATATTAAGTGATGCCACTATTACAGAGACTCTGCTATTAAATGATGTCACTATTACAGAGACTCTGCTATTAACTATTAAGTGATGCCACTATTACAGAAACTCTGCTATTAGGTGATGTCACTACTACAGAGAATCTCCTATTAAGTGATGTCACTATTACAGAGACTATGCTATTAAGTGATGTTACTATAACAGAAACCCTGCTATTGAATGATGCCACTATTACGAAAACAGATACTCTGCTATTAAGTGATGCCACTATTACAGTGACTATGCTATTAAGTGATCCCACCTTACAGAGATTCTGCTATTAAGCGATACCACTATTACAGAGACTCTGCTATTAAGTGATGTTACTATAACAGAAACCCTGCTATTAAATGATGCCACTATTACGAAAACAGATACTCTGCTATTAAGTGATGCCACTATTACGAAAACAGAGACTCTGCTATTAAGTGATGCCACTTTTAAAAAAACTCTGATATTTAGTGATGCCACTATTACAGAGACTCTGCTATTAAGTGATGTCGCTATTACAGAGACGCTGCTATTAAGTGATGCAACTATAACAGAGACTCTGTTATTAAGTGATGTCACTATTACAGAGACTCTGCTATAAAGTGATGCCACTATTACAGAGACTCTGCTATTAATTGATCCCACCTTACAGAGATCCTGTTATTAAATGATGCCAATATTACAAAGATTCTGCTATTAAGTGATCCCACCTTACAGAGATTCTGCTATTAAGCGATACCACTATTACAGAGACTATGCTATTAAGTGATGCCACTATTACAGAGACTCTAATATTTAGTGATGCCACTATTACAGAGATTCTGCTATTAAGTGATGTCGCTATTACAGAGACGCTGCTATTAAGTGATGCAACTATAACAGAGACTCTGTTATTAAGTGATGTCACTATTACAGAGTCTCTGCTATAAAGTGATGCCACTATTACAGACAATCTGCTATTAAGTGATGCCACTATTACAGAGACTCTAATATAAAGTGATGCCACTATTACAGAGACTCTGCTATAAAGTGATGCCACTATTACACACTTTCTGCTATTAAGTGATGCCACTATTACAGAGACTCTAATATTAAGTGATGCCACTATTACAGAGAATCTGCTATTAAGTGATGCCACTCTTACAGAGGCTCTAATATTAAGTGATGCCACTATTACAGAGAATCTGCTATTAAGTGATGCCACTCTTACAGAGGCTCTAATATTAAGTGATGCCACTATTACAGAGACTCTAATATTAAGTGATGTCACTATTACAGAGACTCTGATATTAAGTGATGCAACTATTACAGAGACTCTGATATTAAGTGATGCAACTATTACAGAGACTCTGCTATTAAGTGATGTCGCTATTACAGAGACTCTGATATTAAGTGATGTCACTATTACAGAGACGATGCTATTAAGTGATGTCACTATTACAGAGACCCTGCTATTAAGTGATGCCACTATTACAGAGACTCTACTATTAAGTGATATCACTATTACATGGACTCTCATATTAAGTGATGCCATTATTCCAGAGACTCTGCTATTGAGTGATGTCACTATTACAGAGACTCTGCGATCAAGTGATGCCACTATTGCAGAGACTCTGCTATTAAGTGATGCCTCTATTATAGAGACTCTCATATTAGGCGATGTCACTATTGCATAGATTCTGATATTAAGTGATGCCGCTATTACAGAGACTATGCTATTAAGTGATGTTACTATAACAGAGAATCTGCTATTAAGTGATGCCACTATTACGAAAACAGAGACTCTGCTATTAAGTGATGCCACTATTACAGAGTCTCTGCTATTAAGTGATGTCACTATTACAGAGACCCTGCTATTAAGTGATGCCACTATTACAGAGACTCTGCTATCAAGTGATGCCACTATTGCAGAGACTCTGCTATTAAGTGATGCCACTATTATAGAGACTCTCCTATTAGGCGATGTCACTATTGCATAGATTCTGATATTAAGTGATGTCACTATTACAGAGACTCTGATATTAAGTGATGCAACTATTACAGAGACTCTGATATTAAGTGATGCCACTATTAGAGAGAATCTGCTATTAAGTGATGCCACTATTACGAACACAGAGACTCTGCTATTAAGTGATGCCACTATTACAGAGATTCTGCTATTAAGTGATGTCACTATTACAGAGACGCTGCTATTAAGTGATGTCACTATTACAGAGTCTCTGCTATTAAGTGATGTCACTATTACAGAGACGCTGCTATTAAGTGATGTCACTATTACAGAGACGCTGCTATTAAGTGATGTCACTATTACAGAGACCCTGCTATTAAGTGATGCCACTATTACAGAGACTCTAATATAAAGTGATGCCACTATTACAGAGACTCTGCTATCAAGTGATGCCACTATTGCAGAGACTCTGCTATTAAGTGATGCCACTATTACAAAACCTCTGATATTTAGTGATGTCACTATTACAGAGACTCTGCTTTTAAGTGATGCCACTATTACAAAAACTATGATATTTAGTTATGTCACTATTACAGAGAATCTGCTATTAAGTGATGTCACTATTACAGAGAATCTGCTATTAAGTGATGCCACTATTACAGAGTCTCTGCTATTAAGTGATGTCACTATTACAGAGATTCTGCTATTAAGCGATGTCACTATTACAGAGACTCTGCTATTAAGTGATGTCACTATTACAGAGAATCTGCTATTAAGTGATGTCACTATTACAGAGAATCTGCTATTAAGTGATGCCACTATTACAGAGACTCTGCTATTAAGTGATGTCATTATTACAGAGACTCTGATATTAAGTGATGCCACTATCACAGAGACTCTGCTATTAAATGATGTCACTATTACAGTGACTCTGCTATTAATTGATCCCACCTTACAGAGATCCTGCTTTTAAATGATGTCACTATTACAGAGATTCTAATATTAAGTGATGCCATTATTACAGAGAATCTGCTATTAAGTGATGCCACTATTACAGAGACTCTGCTTTTAAGTGATGTCACTATTACAGAGACTCTGCTTTTAAGTGATGCCACTATTACAGAGTCTCTGCTATTAAGTGATGTCACTATTACAGAGACTCTGCTATTAAGTGATGTCACTATTGCATAGATTCTGATATTAGGTGATGCCACTTTTACTAAAACTCTGATATTTAGTGATGTCACTATTACATGGACTCTCATATTAAGCGATGTCACTATTACATAGATTCTGATATTAGGTGATGCCACTTTTACAGAGACTCTGCTATTTATTACAGAGACTCTGTTATTAAGTGATGTCACTTTTACATGGACTCTCATATTAAGCGATGTCACTATTACATGGACTCTCATATTAATTGATGCCACTATTCCAGAGACTCTGCTATCAAGTGATGCCACTATCACAGTGACTCTGCTATTAAGAGATGCCACTATTACAAAACCTCTGATATTTAGTGATGCCACTATTCCAGAGACTCTGCTATTAAGTGTTGTCACTATTACAGAGAATCTGCTATTAAGCGATGCCACCATTACAGAGACTCTGATATTAAGTGATGCCATTATTACAGTGAATCTGCTATTAAGTGATGTTACTATAACAGAGACTCTGCTATTAAGTGATGCCACTATTACAGATATACAGAGACTCTGCTATTAAGTGATGCCACTATTACAGAGACTCTGCTATTAAGTGATGTCACTATTACAGAGAATCTGCTATTAAGTGATGCCACTATTACAGAGGCTCTAATATAAAGTGATGCCACTATTACAGAGACTCTGCTATTAAGTGATGTCACTATTACAGTGACTCTGCTTTTAAGTGATGCGACTATTACAGAGACTCTGATATTAAGTGATGCAACTATTACAGAGACTCTGATATTAAGTGATGCCACTATTACAGAGATTCTGCTATTAAGCGATACCACTATTACAGAGACTCTGCTATTAAGTGATGTTACTATAACAGAGACTCTGCTATTAAGTGATGCCACTATCACAGAGACTCTGCTATTAAGTGATGTCACTATTACATGGACTCTCATATTAAGTGATGCCACTATTCCTGAGACTCTGCTATTGAGTGATGTCACTATTACAGAGACTCTGCTATCAAGTGATGCCACTATTGCAGAGACTCTGCTATTAAGTGATGCCACTATTACGAAAACAGAGACTCTGCTATTAAGTGATGCCACTTTTACAAAAACTCTGATATTTAGTGATGCCACTATTACAGAGATTCTGCTATTAAGTGATGTCACTATTACAGTGACTCTGCTATTAAGTGATGCCACTATTACAGAGATTCTGCTATTAAGTGATGCCACTATTACAGAGACTCTAATATTAAGCGACGTTACTATAACAGAGACTCTGCTATTAAGTGATGCCACTATCACAGAGACTCTGCTATTAAGTGATGTCACTATTACAGAGACCCTGCTATTAAGTGATGCCACTATTACAGAGACTCTAATATTAAGTGATGTTACTATAACAGAGACTCTGCTATTAAGTGATGCCACTATCACAGAGACTCTGCTATTAAGTGATGTCACTATTACAGAGACCCTGCTATTAAGTGATGCCACTATTACAGAGACTCTAATATTAAGCGACGTTACTATAACAGAGACTCTGCTATTAAGTGATGTCACTATTACAGAGACCCTGCTATTAAGTGATGCCACTATTACAGAGACTCTAATATTAAGCGACGTTACTATAACAGAGACTCTGCTATTAAGTGATGTCACTATTACATGGACTCTCATATTAAGTGATGCCACTATTCCTGAGACTCTGCTATTGAGTGATGTCACTATTACAGAGACTCTGCTATCAAGTGATGCCACTATTGCAGAGACTCTGCTATTAAGTGATGCCACTATTACAGAGATTCTGCTATTAAGTGATGTCACTATTACAGTGACGCTGCTATTAAGTGATGTTACTAGTACAGAGACTCTGCTATTAAGTGATGCCACTATCACAGAGACTCTGCTATTAAGTGATGTCACTATTACAGAGTCTGCTATTAAGTGATGCCACTATTACACACACTCTGCTTTTAAGTGATGCCACTATTACTGACATTCTGCTGTTTAGAGATATCACAATTAAAGAGATTGCCCTGTTAAAAGATACAACTTTTTATCACATTTTGTATATTAATCATTTCTACCGCCTCATTCCACTATTAGCATACATGTTCCAATACCGAATTTGTCTCTACAATCCTCCGCTGTTTCCCCACCCCACATCACCACACGCCCACAGCTACCCCCTCCCACCACCATCTATCCTCGTTCCCCTTACATACATTTGGCGTACGTACCCTATGGTACTGATACACGGCCCACTGCCCCCTTTGTTGGTGTACCCTCTGTGAATATACACGTGTACGATACACCTACGGTGTGCTCGGGACCATGCCTGATGCATACCTGCATCTTGTCCTATTGTTTTTGTTGTGTCTTCATACCAAGCTTATATGTATACTTCTCTCCTGTGACACAATACAGTGTGTTATGACCTTTGTTTTTGTAAAACGTGTTATCATATTCTTGTACATGATTCGGATTGATTTACATGTGCGATTCTGCTACATGTATGTATAGGGCATATCTTGGACCGACCCGAATCCTCACATTTAGGCCATATCCGATTTACTTCCAGTTTAATATAGTTAAGGAAAACACGCCTCAGCAACACGCGACACGTATTAGCTCATAACTTTGGTTCTATATAAGATAAAGACTAAATTGTGAAATATATGAAATAAAAAGGTTTTAGTAGGACCATTTTCATAGTCTACCCGGTATTAACCTTCGTCCAACATCCCCCCTAGGCCTCCGGTCTCTAGGGCTGATACGGCGGTCTCGGGTTTATAATGGTATGGTATGAAATTATCATACGATAACCTCTAATTGTTAAGTTTTATCAGTGAAACATCAGTAATTATTATGCTCTTTTGGCAGAATATGTTAATACTTTCACCTGTGTTTCGCACCCTTTAAAAATCCATACTCATGAAATGTACATGATAATCAACGGGAAACCATTCAATATTCTATATACCCCTGACCTAGTAAAGCGTAATGTAACTGGTTGTATTTAACGTGCCATCCAAGACCAGGACAAAATCTAACGTCCCTGACCTATCAAATCCTACCGTCCTTGATATATTGTTGATCAAAGTAGGTCACCTCCATTTTTTTTATATTCTAAAACCAATGACGACATCTAATTTGACCCTAATGCCACGTACTTGTCAACATGTAAATGGCTAAATCAATTAATATTATCAATAGAGACGACTCCGCACTTATTGATAAAACAAATCCACACGAGGATTTGCCCGTCATTCTTGAATGCGTTCCTCCAGTCTCTCATCTGTGTAGCATCTGCGGCAGCAGCCGGTGCCGCAGTATAATCGCTGATTGCGAGCACCTACCTCGACGTAATATTGACTCACAGGTATAACCTGTGCATACCTGTATAGCAATCAACCATCCGACTACCATTTTATCGATTAGCCCGCGAGCATTACAGGTCCATATTTGTCCGTCAATGTTCAGAGTATTTTCCGAGGCAATAAACGGACTGTAAATTATCTCAAAATAGCCTCTCGCCGTTTGTGAAGGACAGTATCTTGTTCATCAATAGCTCATCAATCCAAGGTATTTAAAGAAAATCGTTATTTTTCCCAATCGGGGCAGGGGGGATTCTTTTTTGGAATTTTTTGGATTGTATTTAGAAGAGAATTGGGTGATGTTAGATGTTGTCATAATGCCGATCAATTGACAATTATAATTTGTCAGGTAAATTACTTTTCCGAGAGGTAGCCATAAAACTCACACCTGTAAGTGCCTGGTGAGTGCTCCGGATTCCGCCACCACTGGCCGAGTGTCATATGAGGTTATATAAAAAGGGAAATACAATTGTAGTGGAGGAAGGTAGTGTTTGGTATGAAATCAACGTAACATATAAAAATTGTACTGCTTTTTATTAGAACAACGATATTCCGGACGCTTAAGTTTGGATTTAAACTGACATATCGAGAGTCCGGACACTAGAGTTTGTACGTGAACTGAAATCTCGATAGTACGGACATCCAAACAAGTTTGTTTACATGTAAAAGGGAAATTCGATAATCCGGACACTTAAGTTTGTATGTAAACTGAAATTTCGATTGTCTGTTAATCCGGACACGTTTGTTTATATGTAAAAAGGGAAATTCGATAGTCTGGACATTCAGTCTGTATGGTAACTGAAATCTGATTAGTCCAGACATCCGGAGACGTTTGTTTACATGTAAAAGAGGAACCTCGATAGTCCGGACGCGTAACTTACTATGTATACTGTTAATCCTTTAATACGACACGTTAGTTTAAATAAGCTATCTTTGATACGGACACATGAATGTGTATTATGGAGTCTCATAGTTGAGATACGGTAGCTTCTATGCAAAATAAAATTTTGGATAAATAATCTGCACATTTGAGTTGACATGTACAAAGGAACCTCGACAGTCCGAACAAATGAACATTTATGTGTTTGTGCTTTACGTCCTGTTAAGAGCTATGATCATTTAAGGACGTGCAGGGTTTTGTTGGTGGAGGAAAACCGGAGTACCATGCGAAAAATCACCGACCTGCAACCAGTACCTGGCAACGTTAACTGCCCCACGTAAGCCTCGAACCCGCGGCCCAGTGGAGGAGGGCTAGTGATCCTAAACGGTTACTCGGCCCAAGGTCATGGTTTAACTGGGCAAGTTGATTTTTTTTTTTTTTAAATCATCATTGGGAGTGCTTTCAGACAGCTAATTCAGACAATAGAACCACATACATACCCAACCCCTATCCCTAATACAACCCCGCCCTCGTTTTCATGACATCAAACTGTCCCGAATCTATATAGTCTATTATAGTATATAGCACGCGCGTGAAGGACTCGTTACAAACACGTGTATAACATATCCTAACATTTGGGTCAAACGCCAGATACGATTACTGTTAATTAAGTGTTGTCTTTTTTGTGGAATCAATTAGATCGCGTTATCATTCTTATCGTACATGTTTACTTAATCAGCTCTCACGCCGACTGACAATCAATCGATGTGGGCACATATTGGTGACATCGGCTCGACATCTGTCAGATGGCCGTACCCCCTATCCTCCTAATCCCCAGCCCCACTCCCATCCCCAGCCCCATCCTACAGACGTGCATGTATGCTGAAGTGCCGACACGTCGTACAACGACCTAGGCGTTTAATGTGCATATGTAAATAATTATCACACCACAAATTGTTTTTGTTAGCGAACGATGAATGATGCTATCACATTTTTTTTTTTTTTAACATGAGCCTGTATAAACATGAACCATAACACCCCAATATCAGACTCGTTAAACATGATATTAGCATAAACACAAAGCAAAACAATATATAAGGTTGGGGAAATAATTAAAGATTTAAAGACTGTAACTCGAAATTTTAACTTTCGCGAAAAAGCACTTAACAGCAGCGATAATTTAGATTTGACTACCATAATTTTTATATATGGCCGCGTATCACACACACCCTACTGTATCAGTGAAGATCTGGCATTGTCCTTTATGAAAACGGTATATTCACGATATAAGAACTGAAGCAGTAATTATGCTAACTACTTCATCTGGTTTAAATGTACCTGACTAATTCGTTTGTCACCACACGGCTAGAAAGAACACATTCCATTCTCATAACTGTGAATCGGCTCCGCGCGCTACGTACGTCGTTCCAATCATTGCGATAATCATCGCTGCAATTCGTTGTATTTATTTACACTGGTAGACCAGCTGTTGTGTCTGGTTTTCTGAAGTTACCAGAATTAATTTGACGGTGACGCGATTCAGCTTTACAAACACGCGTTATTATTTGTATAAGCTGATAGGCCAATTAGACCACCCAAATGCCTGGGGTTTTCGTCGGTAAAATACGGTAAAGCACGACGCTGAATTGCCCCATTACATGTATACAGTTTGGTTTGGTTTCATTTTGTTTGACGTCCTATTAACATATTAGGTCATTTAAGGACGCACGTGCCTCCATGTGTGTTGTGTAAGCGTGCAAGTGTGGCAGTGTATCATATTTTCTAAAGCCCAATAAAAAAATATAAGGGCTGTGCATTAGCTACACGTAATATATTGTCGAAAAAAAATGCCCCTAATTCTTCAATTTTGATATGAAGATTTGATAATAAAATAAATTTATATTAATAATTTCAGATATAATATAATACATTATAAATGATGAAACGTTTCCAGTCACTGCCCAGATTCAATGTGAAACAGTGTATATCACGTTGGCATTCGTGGGGACGCTACTATCTCTCTAAAAACCCTGATAACCCGTTTGGCAAAATACATGTCCATTTTATGTTTGATGTGGTAGTTCTGGGTATGAGCGCGGTCTTCGTTACTTATTCCTAAAGATGCTCTCTAATTGTGTCGATACGACCATACAGCAGACACCATAGCACGTCCATCAACCCGATATACACACGGTTTTGTGATAAAATATTGATGTCATTCATTTTCCTAATGGATTCAATTATATTTATTACGTTCCCTTGATACGTTTAGTTCTCGAAAATCCCGCTAGTGGGGAGGAAAATACGTACTTTGTGGTAGTAAAAAACCCGCAGGGAAATTATGTATTTTATGGCTATTTTCAAGAGAATGTTCGGATTTCCTCTAGATATACCAATTTTGCCCTTCGAATATCCTCTTGCTATATCCATTCTGTCACACTCTCGACATGTCAACTTATAATTTCATTGTTTTAATCCTTATTATACGCTTTTGAAATCTACGGTTTGTTAATAAGCCATTAAAACAATAAAATCAATCGATCGATCAATTTTTAAATCGAACAAACGAACAATCAACTCAATCGAAAAGTTGTTGTAAATTAATCAAGTTTAAATTTAAGAAATAAAAGCCACTGAAAATGTCGGTTACACTCCACAACTTGATCACTGACATTTTGTTGACGCGTCACTAGCCTTCATAAAACATTCCTTATAAAATATCTTGTTCACAAGCACAGTATGCTGATTAAATGCTGATTTGCATAATCGCATAAACAACATGTTGCTGACGTCACAATGATAAGTTATCGCTGAAACACGATGCCGTAAACAGAAACCATAAGGTATATATACTGTATTCATGTACACGTTATTTTTTATCTTTTATTGAGAATTAAATCAACGTACATCAACACTACAGTAAATCCAATTTACGTCCGCTTGGTTTTCAGTAACATTATTATACTGTCATTTCCCAAAAATACATAAAATTGAGATCGTTTTATAATTATAGTTCTTAATATCCGCGGTATTCCTATGTTTCATTGTGGATTCATAAATTGTTATTTATATGTTTATTTCAAAATATTTATGCAATTTCACACGCAAACATAATCGGCCGGTATTCCGCTGTCAAAAGTCATTGTTATCAGGGGCAAATCGTTCAAAGATTGGTTAGCTTAACGATAACTAAACGCAAAGGTCCATCTGGTATGGAAGTTAAACACACAGAAATTCAAACCTAAAACTGTATCCATAGGGATTCAAAATCATCACTTACAGACAGAAACCACAAACATGTTGGAAATTTTTAGATATTTCACTGTTTTTTTCCGTAAAAGACGAATGAAGCTTGTCAAACTTTGAACAGATGAACTCTTGTATATTAACCGTCAAACAGACGACTTATCTACCCATTGTACCATATCATATTTACTGTCAGACAGACTTATAATCCCGGTGTAAACCGTGTCGAATACACTACCATGTCGAATACACTGTCATGTCGAATACAGTGTCATGTCGAATACACTGCCATGGCGAATATACTGCCATGTTGAATACACTGTTATATCGAATACAGTGCCATGTCGAATACACTGTTATGTCGAATACAGTGCCATGTCGAATACACTGTTATGTCGAATACAATGTCATGCCGAATACAGTGCCATGTCGAATACAGTGCCATGTAGAATACACTGCCAGGCAGACAGCACCTGGTTGTAAGCTGAATTTGAGACTATGACATATCAAAGACACTACCCGCTTTTTCTGATGAAAAGGACGCACAGATACAGGGAAGGGGAAAGATCGTAATTTTAAGCGTCATGGTCCTTGCCAGATTAAAATAATTCATTTTACAAATGAATGTCTTCAGGACAGCAATGACCAAATGACCATTTTCAAAGTCAGCCTATCTTCATGTCACTATTACTGAATCTCTCGTTAGTTTGTTATGTGTCCTGAGGGGCCTATTCTCTATAAAGGGGCTATCTTTTTACAACTATACAAACTTACCTACGTCGTAGTAAAGTATATCTTTGCAAGATGGACTAAATTCATATCTTTAAGAGCTCGTTGAGTACGTTTTGGACTGAGTAAGTCATCAAGTTCTTTTAAGTCAGAAACCATTGTAACCTGAGTATCCTCTGGCCTTGACAACAGACTTTAGAAATGTCGACAGATATATATCTGGTTTGGGAAAATGTCTGAAGTCAGGTGTCTGGGCAGGAGGGAACTCGGGCTAAAACCATTGGCACCGATCTATATCGGTGGTTAAGTATGACGGACTTACAGTCGCCTACCATTTTTGTCGTAAACTATGGTCGCCCAATATCTTTGTCGTAAACTGTGGTCGCCCAATATCTTTGTCGTAAACTATTGTCGACAAATACTTTTGTCGTAAACTGTGGTCGCCCGTTGTCTTTGTCGTAAACACGGGTCGCCCAATATCTTTGTCGTAATTATGGTCGCCCTATGTCTTTGTCGTAAACTATGGTCGCCCAATACCTTTGTCGTAAGCTATGGTAGCCTACTATCTTTGTCGTAAACAATGGTCGCCCAAAATCTTTGTCGTAAACTGTGGTCGCCCAGTATCTTTGTCGTAAACAATGGTCGCCCAAAATCTTTGTCGTAAACTGTGGTCGCCCAGTATCTTTGTCGTAAACTATGGTCGCCCAAAATCTTTGTCGTAAACTGTGGTCGCCCAGTATCTTTGTCGTAAACTATGGTCGCCCAAAATCTTTGTCGTAAACTGTAGTCGCCCAATACCTTTGTCGTAAACTATGTTCGCCCAATACCTTTGTCGTAAACTGTGGTCGCCCAGTATCTTTGTCGTAAACACGGGTCGCCCAATACCTTTGTCGTAAACTATGGTCGCCCAATACCTTTGTCGTAAACTATGTTTGCCCAATACCTTTGTCGTAAACTATGTTCGCCCATTATCTTTGTCGTTAACTGTGAACGCCCAATATCTTTGTCGTTAACTTTGGTCGCCCAATATCTTTGTCGTTAACTATGTTCGCCCAATATCTTTGTCGTTAACTGTGGTCGCCCAATACCTTTGTCGTTAACTGTGGTCGCCCAATACCTTTGTCGTTAACTGTGGTCGCCCAATACCTTTGTCGTAAACTATGGTCGCCCACTATCTTTATTATGAACTATGTTTAACACTTTTCTCCACCGTTAACTTTGGCGTCTCAATTGTGTTTATTGATATTTTACTATATACTAAAATATGGCTGCCTTAGAGGGGTTTTATTACGCAGTGGTTGTCCGTTTTATCTGTTGCACATATTAGTTGTCCCAATGCTCTCTCGTTTTTTCCGATGTAATTGTCTAATGTCAGCAATTGTGATTTCTGTGTTGCACCATACCTGTATAACCGTATGCAAACGTGTTATATACATGCACTATATGCCCCATATCTGTGTTGTATACGTATTCATATGCCGTATGTAGGGTTCTATTTCTGAACCATTTATTGTAAGATTTGGACTGATCACAGCCACTTAAATATGTTTCGAATAATTTTGTAATAATCTTTCTACTTAGATAAATATTTGAATAAAAGCATTCAACTATGATAAATTATTAACATTTATAACTGAGAGGAAGTATTCAGAATTAAAAATGAATATTCATATCAAAATAAGTTGACAAAACCTGTCCACATACATTGTTTTGTACTGATGCCAAGAGGAGAGGCATGTAGGTTTCATAGAATGAAAAATTAATGGACAAATGCCATGAACTCACACTAATTTGCTTTGTATCGACTCATGGCAGACGACAAACCTCGTGCAATACAGGCGAGCACGTGAGAAAACCTATAGTACGTAGGCCGCCATGTTGAACGTATATGGTTTATTGGAACTTGATATTCCGTCTCGCATCACACATGCTGGTTGCCCCATGAAAACCCAATTCTGATAAATGGCTTATAATGAATTACTTTTATAGACCGTGATGAAAGTTGACTGATCAGTACGCGATACAATACCGCACCACGAGTTACTGGTTTTTAAACATCCTATTTTCCCAATTTTTATATCGTGGTTCTGGAGATCGCGCCTGCGCTCGTGAGGGGCTTGTCCGTATATAAGGTCTTGTCCTGTGAGGTTTGTTCGTATGTGTGCGCCGCGTGTAAATGGTAATGCTAGGTCCCTGGACAATGGTGGTTTTCAGGAATGTATTACCACACCAAGTTCTCCGGCAGCACTGCTGTTTCATGGAGCAGTATACGTA
This sequence comes from Mizuhopecten yessoensis, assembly GCF_002113885.1. NCBI lineage: Eukaryota > Metazoa > Mollusca > Bivalvia > Pectinida > Pectinidae > Mizuhopecten > Mizuhopecten yessoensis. The sequence goes on along the minus strand of NW_018480021.1, from coordinate 27,697 downwards.
CTGGCATACACGAATAGGGACCCCGGGGAGCATTGCTGCTTTCCTACAGTACCAGAGACTGAATGGGATGGCAAAGTTCCATAATAAGGTTTATTCTTTAACAAAGTGTAGCGAAACAGCATATTCAAAGATTCAAAAAGGTGTGCTGTTCTGAGACAAAGATAGACAACAGAATATACCTTACCGCAGAAAAAAGGGCAGACGAGGTTACAGAGTTGTTTACAGACACTGGACAGACAAGATAATAAAACTAATAAGAAAGCAGACAGAGAAAAGGACAAAACTGGTTACTGTACCGACAACAGACAGACAAAAGGACAAAACTGGTAACCGACAACAGACAGACAAAAGGACAACACAAGTAACAGACAACAGACAGACAAAAGGACAAAACTGGTTACAAACAACAGACAGACAAAAGGACAAAACTGGTTACCGACAACAGACAGACAAAAGGACAAAACCGGTTACAGACAACAGACTGACAAAAGGACAAAACTGGTAACCGACAACAGGCAGACAAAAGGACAACACAAGTAACAGACAACAGACAGACAAAAGGACAAAACTGGTTACCGACAACAGACAGACAAAAGGACAAAACTGGTTACAGACAACAGACAGCCCAAGTAACGAAATTTATCACAGGAATCAGACAGACAAGATGACAGAACTCGCCAAAGGAAACAGACGGACCACAGAAGAAAGCTAATTACAGAAAACAGAAGGACAACAGAAAACAGCTGGTTATAGAAAATAGACAGAAAAGAGAGCAGAACTGAGTCCAGACAACTGACAAACGAACAGAAATGTTCACAGACAGCAGACAGAAAAAGGAACAGAACAACAAAAGTTCACAAACAAAACAACAGAGGAGGTAATAGACTCTAGACAGACCACAGAAACGAACCGATTACATACGGTAAAACAGATACCAATTTTGTATATTCATTAAAGCACTTTCGCCAAGAACAGGCGCTGTAAGGCAAATAAGGCAGAAAAATATATGAATGTCAAATAGATATGACACTGTGTTCTTTTTTGTTAATCAAAACTACTGTTTAATCAATTCATTGGGAAGTTAAGTGCGCCAAGGTCATAATAATGTTTGTAACAGGTCGCGAAATACATCATGTTGTGCATCAAGGTAACGAGAACGTTAGCAAAATAATGTGCATCAAGGTCACAGAAATGTTTATAACGCACCACGCAACAAGAACACAGGAGCGGTTTAAAACGATTCACTTCACGGCATTGTATCTGTACAAGTTACCTTGGGGCACCATTCCGCCGCGGCTAATACAGTGTCTTGGCTTGCTTTTCTGAGCCTTTTCAACAATTTGATTTATGAATTGCAGAGATGACACAACTGTCCCTAGAATTACATTAAATACACACGCATACACAAAGATAATATTTCGTTTTATCTCTCACCATTCCTAGAACAATTCCAAGAGCCTGTGAAATATTCTAAGACGAAAAATGCAACATAATCGATCAATGCATAGGACAAAGCGTTTGCATGACGGCGAGTTTACGGAACGAGCCTCAAGTATATAACTTGACGTCATACTCCATCACTGAAGAGGAGTGGGCGGTAAAGAACAGTTGCTGCTCGAAAAGACCAAAAAAAGTCATTTACATAAAAAAGGGCCACAGGAATGGAGCAAAATTAATGAGGCAACTAAAAAATCAATGGAAATAAAATATATTCCAATTATGTCCATTGTGACCTGTTTCTCATCTAAATTTCATAAAACCGGAAGAAGCGTTGCATTTGTGATGTAAAAAAAATCTTATATGCGATATCAATGGTTTTCAATGAGCATAAGTAATGGAACATTACTGTACTAATCTGAAATGTGAATTGGTAATTTTAATTGTTATAGACGAGAGCAATGTATTAATACTGTAGACTTGAATGAATAAAGACACAACCTAACAAAACCATAGTCAATTCAGCAAGACATTTTCGTTTTATCCTAATTAAAAAAACTTAATATTCTTATATGTGGCTGCGTTTAAAAGATCCTTTTTTGTAGAAAAAAAGTCGTCTTACCATTGCGTTACTAATGTACATGGTTTAAATGCAACCATAGGCATTCCTTCTGCTTTTAGTTCAACCATTAAAAAAAGGACGATGATCACTTTCACAATTCGGCTACCTATCTCTGTGAAATGACACACAAGTAAGGTTAACGCAATCAAGTTACAAGACTTTGTAATTTTCAGATATTCTGAAGAATATAAAACGCAAGTACAATAAAACTAATATCATAATTTGGACAAAAATGTATCATTTCCTACATGAACGGCATAATAAAGTTGTATGCATTGCAACAGAGACGAACACTGCTCGAGCAAATATTGATTCAAAACATTTCGCATGATGGAAGTAATAAAGTTAGATTCCATACCACTGTTGCGCTATTCCCCGTCCAATGTGAAGCTTCCGAACACAGTTGTCGAGTACCAACCAAAGGATAATGCATCCCTAGCACAGAGCTCTGTCCACATGAACTAAGTCACAAACTCGCGAATGTTCGCGAGACACACAAGGGCGACACCTGACGCACGATATCGTATGTACCTACATATTACACAGCACTGTCAGCTGTCTCAACAACGGATCCGGAGCTGATCTCCTAGTTTTCACTCCTCTTCAGTAACAAAGAGCCCAAAGCAGGAACACGTGTTTCGATGTTTTTTAATACATTTATCATTAGGAATAATAGTGATATCGTCAGTAAATAGGTACACAAGCGTCCCTGTGTCCATCATTACCGCATCCCCCAAAATCAAGATGAATGCGTGCTACATGTAAGTATGATACAGATAGTAAACGAGAATTCAGTGTCTTTTCTACATATACACCGACGCTTGAGAGAACACGACGTAGAAAAAGTTACAGGAGATCAAATGCGACCATGTAATCGGAGTCAAGTCTATACTCAAGAGTTTCAGTACGCAACACGGAATGTATTTTTTTTAATAAATACCTTCTTTAAATAGTTTTTTACTTTTGTACATTGTCCAACGTATGGCGAAGGCCCCGTCATCTCGATAGGCTGACAGTCAAGACCCAAGCTGTCACGTATGTAGCCATGTATTACGTATTTAAAACTGCTACGTTAATTACCTTTGCATTCATTATTAAGGATCCTTACCCAGACACATTTCTGAAGCGATATATTTCTTAAATTTTGTTACAGCCCCTAACCACTGATTCGAAATTTTCTAAGGATCCACTAATCTTATAAACTTTATATTTCGTAGTATCTTTTTACCACTGATGTTATAGGCATATTCGAAACACTATTAAGGATACATACACCATTAATTTTATAAACTAGTATTTTATTTAATGGAGCCTTTTCACCTCTGATATTGTAAAATTAAAGCAATTTTTTAAAGAATCCGACGTCGATTATTTATAAAGCATGTGACAGTTTGATTTTATTCAAGCCCTTACCCGGTTTCAATGTTTTTCTTCAAGGAAGAACGCCGGTCTTTCACATGTTACTTCCTTACGTGATGTTACTGAATTGTACAGCTGTGTTGAATTGAGCAACTTGATAGTTTTTATAATACAATAATCATAGCTAAATTCTGACAGTTGAAGTTTACGAAATTCTATGTGTCATTAAAAAAAACTGCTGTGAAGCGGTTCGAACCTACAATGTGGCCTTTAGTTGGGTAATTAGGTGATACACTGAGCTACATGAAGTACCAGTTTGTCCCAGGAGCTCATGTGCCCATAAGTACTGGTGTATACTATTGAAAGGAAATGAAACATGGCAACAGTTGGCGGCGGGAAGCTTGTTTGTACGTATAACATAGTGCTAAACAGCTTTTATATTAATATTTAATGCCAATTACAAATGTTTTATATAGCATTGGCAGTTATTTTGTTGTACGATTTTGTAATTTATGTCGATCGATAGAGCGGTGTCAACCCGGTGTAAATCATGTATGTACGTTACATGTGAGCTGTATATTGTAAACATGGGTCAAGGTCGACGTCACACATTCCATTCCCGACTGACGGTAATGCATTGGTGACGTCATGTTGTTACATTAGCAGTAAATTAAACTTTCCCCACAGCAATTGTGAAACACGTTTTTTATCAGCCTACATTTTATATTAATCACTCTTGTTGGCTCGAGTAGAAGCGTGCAAAGAGTCTTAATGTGGAGCGAAACCGGAGTACCCGGAGTACACCATCGTGTTCGGGCACGTGACTTAATACCTTGCACGTGCGATCGGGGAGTCGAACCCCGGTCGTCTTCGTAAAAGGCGAGTGCGCTTTCCACTGCACCCCCGACCACCTAGTATCATCTTTGGTATAACTAGTTAGCGGATGTTTGCTTTCAGTAGAACGAATGGCACGGGTCGTTTATAGCATGCGATATTTAAGCACTATTTCTCATAACGAACTGTTTTGATTTTTTTTCAATATTATTCAATATTGGGCAATATTAGCCCAAACATATTTTTCCTAATCGAAAACTTTGTGTGACAGTGTGCGTCCATCTTATCAGATTAAGTATAAACTCAATCTTGAAAACATAAGCTACGGCACGTACATGCTGCAAGAACAATTCCCTTCAGTACACTCTACTTGTAGCCATATGCATCTCACCCGGAATCTTGAAAACCACGCGCATGCGCCATATTTATTCTCTTTCAGTATTCTATCAATTTATCTGTGATCCTAAAAATCAAACCGGAATGACTATGGGCATGAGCTGGGTTTTACTTCTGATCACGTGCTGAAACAGAACTGTTATTGATTGACATTGTTCATTTAAATTTTACTAGTATCGATTGAGCTTTAAAATACATCAACAATTTTGACCCACATAATTTTGCTGTGTTCACTTCCGGTACTTCCGGTTCTATTGTTGTTAAACGATATTGGTCAACATGCCTTTAATACTGACAAAGAGAATTTCTTCCAAAGGATATACAGATAATGGAATAGAGTGAGGGATACAAGTTATCCTTTTAAAAACGTTGACACAGTTTATCAACACATGCCTACATAGATACAGCAGAAAAAAACTAAAATGGATTTCCAATCACTCGACCCTGGGAAACTAACATTCATTAATTCTCGCAGACAGTTCCACTTGAGGAAAATTGCAAGAAGAGCTGCTGATATTAAACAAATTCGTGTTTGTATTTGTCACACAAATAATCAAGACGGGTATACTTGAAGGGGAACTTACATTATTCTATCCTAGACTGTTATTAAGTATTGATAACCACGATGCTTTCCGTTTAAACGCCGTTTCTGCCACTATCCCAGCGTCGGTGCGCCATTTGTAAGCCTTGTGGTACAAGCCCAATACACTGCTGCCTTTTAGCCATCGATTTTTAGCGCTGTTGGATCGAGCCGTACTCGGACTGTAGGAAGGAGCTGTTTCATTGCGTAATACATGCGCGCGACAGGAAACGTTACATACCATTAAACAGGAGACGCTATGAAATGGTTCTATTGATGGTGTAGTCATCCTTCTTTTTAACAATGGAAAGTCAACTCTGACCAGTCACGAATTATTGTGATCTGAAGGTCAAAATCAAAATCCGAAACTGCGGCTACACGATCAGAAGACACAAAATACAATGTATTTCATCGGTCAGGCAGTGAACAAGAGAAGTTCTATCTAAATTAAAATCGATTTCATCGATACATTTATTGTGTCGTTCGCTGCAGAACATGTGCATCACATTGAGTTGCTGTGGATTTTCGGTGGCACGCCGCATACAGGCGTACAGATAAACATGTCATGATTATAAAGAAAATATTTATCTGTTAATATTTTCATTGGAGATATAATATCCAGTCAGTTTTCGACAGCTATCAACCCAAAAATAGCCGGTATTCGGAAACAGCATATACCGGACATTCGTTTTTCTTTATCATACACATCTATTGCCGGTTAAGGCAAACTTCAGATTAGGGTTAGTGTAGCAAAATAATTTAGATCAACCTTAGTTTAAGCGGTAGTTTGCCCTATTTTGGTCTGACATGTTGTGAAACGTATTGATTTCAGCCACTTAAACATGTTCTTTTAAGTATTTGCATCATTTGTTCTGCATTTTCCGGCGTACTTCCGAGACCGCATATATGATCAAAATAATGGATTCGTGGTGTTGAGCAGCCGCTATCTTTATATATAAATGACTGAATGTATAGTTATACTCGGAGTTCAATGATGTAAACATTATTCAATTTTCTATGAGCAATTTGATTTGATTTAAAAAAAACACATATATACAATACAATTATACTTAACAAAACAATAGTAAGCTGTATTCCAGTATGGACTTAAATTGTGGTTCCAACTATGCTACTCAAAGGTAAAAACTAGAGTGTACCGAGAATCGCCCAAACATTCGGATGAAAGAATGAACATAAAAAAGAAAACAACAATCCGGAATTGTGGATTGAAGCACAGCTTTTGTAAGCAATGCTACAACACTGTGCGTGTAGCACCGTCGGAAAGAAACCTATTTTGATATTACAGTGCATCAGGGAAATCTTAAATTATTCATGAAACCTTCCATCTTTTGCAATTTCTCAATAATAAGAAAAGTTACGTAATATAGATAATTTTTATTTTCAGGAAATGTGGCGTACCTTCTCACGTTAATTCCAAAAAGGGCATCTTCCATAGTCATGTCTCCTTTTGGTGTCATAAATACATTTATTTATACCAATAGTTTCTATGCAAATAAAAAAATCATTTCCAAAAGAATTGTGCTTAAAAGTCTATGAATGCAACACGGCCAGTGTCCCCTGTCTCCCATGATGTAAGATCGCCGTAAGAAACAAACATTTAGGTGACGTTAGGCTGTTCCATGTTTGTCGTTTACCTTTACACTTAGTTTACCAATAAGATTGGATTAAGAATGTTAATATTTGTATTAAACGTCATTTGAACGGAATTTGAACGGAATTTCATATTTCCATTAAATAAAGGAAACTGCGAACTGCGGACTCTCGATTTATTAATTGGAAAATAACAATTTAATGTTGGTATTTAATATTAGAAAAAAATCAATAAAGGAGGCACGCAATCAAATAATTTACACCGTTGCATTACCAAGAGTTATATCACAAGGTAAGCGCCACTTGAGTTCAACCGAACCGATCTGTCATTAAAAATAATGAAACATCCGTAGCAAATGATGTAAGGCAGATTATGGGTTAAATTTTTCCGGAGGATGGAGTCCGGTACCTGTACTTTTACTAGAGTCGCCATCGTCAGCCAATCATACTACATCTATCAGTATAGATGAGTAAAACATTGTCTTTAAACCCCTTTGTACCTCTTTCCCTTCTTCTTCCCCCATCCTCTTCTCTTCCATATATCTATATCTATATATATAATATTACTCAATGCCGTCCTATCGCCGTTTCACAAAAAGGAGACGGATTAACATTATAAGTATTTTGCACTTGTTTTCGAATCCTATATGTATATCATGTTTGTATTACTGGAATATTATTCCGATAACAAAAAGATGAGTACAACATTTATAAACAATAAAAGTGAAGTATATCAATAAAACAACCCTTTAATATTAGCCCTCCCTGCAATATCCCCCCCC
>NW_018480021.1:0-20069 GCF_002113885.1 Mizuhopecten yessoensis | reverse complement strand
CCTCTCTGAACTTCTGGATCTTCGCCTAGTAACAAATAAAGACTACTAACTTTACCCGCTTGACTTTCAATTGAGTTGAACCTGATTTTTGTGCAGATTTTTGTCACGATAGGCTGCACTGTACGGATGCTGTTAGTAAGCCACGACCTTTACGTACAGCGCTGTTTAGATATTTAAGTCAGTAATTTGCATTTAATTCGAAATCACAGCATCAGCCAATACCACTAATGCATTGTTCAAATTTGTTTTCTCCGTTGTTGGTTCCTTCTTTTGTAAAAGTGCAGAAGTCAAGTCTTCAACAAAATTAGACACGACATGTAGATAGAAATCCGGATTGGTTTATTATGAGTACATTCAATGTAGAGTAAGCATTAGTTATCTCATTTCATCGTTTAACGTAGTTATAACGTTGGTGTCTCATTATTTTCCTGATATATAAAAATACCATCATAAATTTGGTTAACTGACACTTTATTATTAAATATATCACTGTTTGAAATATTCAATAAGAAAAGTTCCCTGAATTTGAGAAGAAAAAAAGCGAGAATGAGATGAGGATGAAGTGGTAAGGCTCTAATGACCAAAAAAAGGTTGAAAAAATACAAGAAATTGGCAGGCTGGTATGGTATGTATTGTTGGGTGGGTGGGGGAGGGGGGGGGGGGCAAAACAGTTGTATTCATTCATTCTGTTTTTGAATAGATTAAGCGGCAATATATACGTTCTTTGTATTGCATAACCCCAATAGTCAATTTAACGCCGAACGTACAGGGTGGACATCCCCCTGACCCGATGAAGTCGGTTGATATTGATTATAAACTAAACCCTCCATGTAAACTTTAGAGCGGGGAGTGGGGAGCTCGTCATAGATAAACAAAACAAAGAACTCTAACAGTATTCAGAAAACTTTGAAGGGGACTGCCAAACGTCACATTGTCAAAACAAAGATGGCGTCGAAACAAACATAGGTTCGATTAAACTGTTCTCCTAACAACATGGAAGTTTTTAATCAGGAAAAACTTTAAATACCCCCTGCACGCAGCAAGGAAATAATTGAAAATGTTCTATTTACAGCCGGAAAATCATTGAATATCGTCTGAAATATAGCTTGGAAACCATTGAATACGGTCTGTTCACGTCCATAAACATTGTATAACCTGAAAAATACATTGAATATCGTCCTGAATGCAGCCTATCAATCATTGAATATCGTTTTTATACAGGAAACCATTGAATATCGTTATTTACAGCTGGGAAACATTAATATATCGTCTATATACAGGAAAAAAACCCAATGAATAACGTTAATAAAAAGCAAGGAAAAAATTATATAGTCAACATACAGCCAAAAAACATGTATATATTGTCTATATATAGGGAAGCGATAATTAAATATCGTCTATTAACAGCAAGCAAACCATTAAATATCGGTTGTATAAAGCTGGGAAAACATCAAATATCGTCTTTATCCAGCCGGGAAACTATTGCATATAGACTATATGCATATGGAAAACAATTGCATATCTGTGTATATACAGGGAAGCGACCATTGAATATCTTCTATACATAGCATGTTAACTATTGAATTTTGTCTATAAAATGCCTGGAAACCATTGAATATCGTCTATATACAGCATGGAAACAATAGAGTATAGTCTATATACAGCAGGGAAACCATTGAATATCGTCTATATACAACAGGGAAATAATTGAATATCGTCTACATGTATAAACAGGCAGGAAACCATTGGATATCGTCTATGTACAGCCAGGAAACCATTGAATATCGTCTGTATACAACAGGGAAACCATTGAATATCGTCTATAAACAGCTGGGAAACAATTGAACATTTAATATCGTTTGTATAAAACAGGGAAACCATTGAATATCGTCTGTATACAGCCGGAAAATCATTGGATATCGTATATATATAACCAGAAAACTATTGGATATAGTCTATATACAGAAAGGAAACCATTGAATATCGTCTATATAAAACCTGAAAACCATTAGATATCGTATGTATATATAACCAGAAAACTATTGAATATCGTCGATATACAGTCTGGAAACAATTAAACATTCAATATCGTTTGTATACAACAGGGAAACCATTGAAGATCGTCTGTATACAGCCGGAAAATCATTGGATATAGTCTATATACAGCCAGGAAACCATTGAATATTGTCTATGTAAAGCCAGGAAACCATTGAATATTGTCTGTATTTAGCCAGGGAACCATTGTCTATATACAGGGAAGAGACCATTGGATAAGAAGTACCTCATGTAATATAACCTATAGTGTCGCCATACTTAAGACATCGGACGTGAGATCAAAATGGCGGCTACAAATGGATATTATAAATAACGACCAAAGAAAGCATTTTTCGCGAATATTCGTCTACATTTTCTGAAATGTGGCCCGATTGATATTAAACTTAAATTCGTTTCCATTTCGTGCGAGATTTATGGATATCGTTCCTCGTTCTTGGCCATTCTTTAAGCTTTCATATTGAACTACAAGCCCAGATTACGGTCTCTTGGTCGGATTTACAGCCGTTACCTTGAGATGTGCAGCTCATCTGTGTAAACACAGTAAATAGTACTAGAATACGATGTAGTCATACATATATAATTAACCTAAACTCGGGTACCTATAGCATCTGTCTAGTACAAAGACAGGTCACCATGGTGACACGAGTATTACTGATATATATACCTGTACATAGATCCGATTATTACCGGTAACAATACACGCCTGGCGTAAAGGTATTTGATGGTATCGATCAATGGGGCTGATTTATGTAGCTGGGAGCGAACTACTGTAATTAGTACGGCTACCTGTCAGGTAGATATATAATCCCACACAGAACATGACCAGTTAATTGTATAACAATTTCTCCTTTAACTTAACACACACTGGAATCTTTTTACAAACAACGAAACAGGAGAAACCATTATGATTAATTACCCAAGCCTTCCGCTTAATGCACACCTTGCTGAAGGTTTCACAACTCTCTTTGTATGTACAGACGACTCCCGTTGTCGGTTTTTACTGTATTCTTAAAATGATGACAATTTTCTAATTTATGTATTCTGAACTGATATTGTGATATATTTTACTGATGTGTTGGAAAAAATACTTATTAAACCTCATCTATGTTACAGTGTATATGATTGGTTTAACAAATCACATGACCGGGAAACAAAATATCATATCTTCTCGCAGAGCGTACAATCGTTCGGAGTCTTACATTTTGGTCACAGGGTCCTGAGAATTAATCAAAGCATCACTTTGGACCTATTCTGGTGTATATAGGAAGTAGTGTTTAACGTTAAACAGGTTTATATGAAAACAAAGACAGACATGAACCCCCTGTGAATCACTGCTATACAATTCTTTTAAACCTCTATACTATTTGACAATACTTGCTACATATCAGGTTCCAATATGTATACGTTGTCTCTTAACTCTAATTCCCCTGTGAAGAAAATATGGGTGCAGGAATATCCTTTTGTTATTTTCGCCAATGAAAATCCTTCGTTTGAAGCACAAATGGGGTAGCATTGATGTAAACAATTTACATAACCTATTGTTTCTTTCTACCAGTCCATAAATTAAGATTTTATTTTGGTTTTAACCTGATGGTTTTTATCTGATGGTTTTAATCCTGGAATAAATTTAGCAATTCATTTTGTTAATCATTATTACATTAAATATATATTATCGTCAAATAATTTGATATGATTAGCCTCTTTTTATTTTGATAATTCATGTATAGTTTTATGACAGAGAGCCGGCCACCGTATCCAGATCACTCCGCCATAACATACAGATGTACCATTGTTCTCCCCACAAGGATGGACGTCTATACAGTACTCATTAATAATTGAGTATGGAGCCGTTGGTGTATACATGTACGAGTTTTACTTCGGTTAGCAGTTGTACTACAGGAGGTTCAATTGTGAAAGTTTTTTTTTCATCTTTTAAATATGAGCTAAATAAATATCTTTTTTCGTCGACTGTTCAAAGAAATATTTACTTTTACATTACGCGCTGAAATTAAATCGTACAGCATGTATGTTCTTTAGAATACATGACCCAAATATCTCTAAACTTTAAGTCTACCACAAGCGCTAAGCTCAACTTTCATCTCCAATAGACTAAACGTAAACACTTAAACTCAGATACTATAGAAAGTTGGTGATATTGTGGTCTGTTATGTTGTACTGAGTTAACTTATTTGGTACAGGATCAGCGCGAAAAATGAGACCCGCTTCAGTTCCAGGCACGAGAGAGCGTGTTTATGATACCTAAACCCAACTCCCAACCCACTTTCTCCTTTCCTCATCATCAAATACTGTCCCGTTCATTGCTTTTTAGACCATCTCGTAAAACACCTACACAGCGCTTCAAAACACGTGCCTTTTTACTGGAATCTGATTGGCTGCTACGTTGACAAATATCATGAAGGATTGCCCTTTCGCTTAAATATGCCGACACAGAGTCTTATAAATACAGATCACCTGACTTTACTCTTGTTAAACATATACCTCCCATTAACCTTTTATACGCTGGGTAAATGTGAACACGCTACAGGTCGAACTCTGGTACCGATAGTCCGAACTATAATGACCTGATGCTGTCTGATCAATTGGACTACCGTGTCCATTCTACAAAACCTCGTCTAGAACCTTCCATTCCACATGACTTCGTCTAGAACCTCCCATTCCACAAAACCTCGGCTAGAACCTCCCATTCCACAAAACCTCGGCTAGAACCTCCCATTCCGTATCACCGCGTCTAGAACCTTCCATTCCGTATCACCTGGTCTAAAACCTTCCATTCCACATGACTTCGTCTAGAACCTTCCACTCCACATGACTTCGTCTAGACCCTTCCACTCCACATGACTTCGTCTAGAACCTTCCACTCCACATGACTTTGTCTAGAACCTTCCAATCCGTATCACCTCGTCTAGAACCTTCCATTCCACATGACTTCGTCTAGAACCTTCCATTCCACGAAAAATCGTCTAAAACCTTCCATTCCACATGACCTCTCATAGACTTCCATTCAACAAAACTTCGCCTGGAACCTTTCACTCTACAAAACCTCGTCTAGAATCTTCAGTTCTATAACACTGTCTAAAACCTTTCAGTCCACAAAACTTCGCCTAGAACCTCCCATTCCACAAAACCTCGTCTAGAACCTTCCATTCCACAAAACCTCGTCTAGAACCTTCCATTCCACAAAACCTCGTCTAAAACCTTCCATTCCACAAAACTTCGTCTTGAACCTTCCATTCCACAAAACTTCGCCTTTAGCCTTGCGTTCCTCAAAACCTCGTCTAGAACCTTCCATTCCACAAAACCTCGTCTTGAACCTTCCATTCCACAAAACTTCGCTTTTAGCTCTGCGTTCCTCAAAACCTCGTCTAGAACCTTCTAGTCCATGGAAATCTACATGTTTAGTAGATTAACTTTATTTGAATTAAAATATTTTTTCAAGAATACGGGTTTAAAAGATTGCCCTCAGACAAAAAATGTTGCTCCCAACTCTATAGCGTTACTACGCGCTTCCATCTTATAACTAACATCCGAAAACAAACATAATATACACCCTTTATATCTTTATAATAAAATCTATGTTTAATTAATGTAAGATGCTTGCTTACATACCTTGATTTATTGCCAGTTAAAACATGCTTGACAATAATCCCACTTACTTTTGAAGTATATTTAAAAAATGTGAGCCATATCTCAAAAACTTATCACATCATTAATAAACAGGTGCCGGAAAATCGTAACTCAGAGTCAATACCAAGAGGCAACAAAAGAAAATAAGGGGACACCAAAACAAAAGGAGACACACCATGAATCCTAAAATATAAGTTTGGAAATAAGTCGCGCATTCACTTAGGTTTACTCCTTCTGGACTAATTACAAGTAAAATAGATATGATAACAAAGCGATTCATCACATTTCTTATTCAATTTGTTTTAAATGTTTTTGTATCAAATGCATACTTCAGGTAAAAGCTGAATATATAAACTAATTTTGTAAGTAATAAAGAAAAGAATTTGTAAGAGACTTTAATGACAAGTTTTTCAAACTTTTAAACGGTGTTTTTTTTAAAGTTGTGTATGTGTACCTGTGTGACTACGATATATATATATCTACTTCATGTTTATGCCTGTAATCATTGTTGACATGTAATTGTAAATGTATGACGGGAGAAGGCTGTGATAAATTTTAATAACTTGTGCCCAATCCATTGTTCAATTTTATTTGCAGTAAATATGTTTAAAGTTTAAAAAAAGTTCAAACTTCCATGCAGCGCCACCTAACGTCAGTCGACGAGTTAACACTTTGCCGTACGACTAACCCTCGGGAAAGTACTAACATGTTTGAGTAAATCACTGTGCATGTACATGTTACACACACTTTTTTGTTCTTTTTTCTGCTTTTCATCTTTAACTTCATATATGTGATTCAAACAAAAGTAGCTTTCAAACCATCCCATTGACGAAATGGCTTAAAATAATAAGGCATAAAATGCACCGCCTTATCTCGTCCTAACTGGCAGATAGGGCCGGAAGTAGTAATATTGATATGCTTATTTTATTAATCAACTGAACTAACACATTTCACAAATAAATCCTGTGTACTTTGTGACGTCATTGTTGTGTGTTGTGGTCGATAAACTGAACAAGCAGAGGAAGACTGTGATGAAGTAAGGGTCTGTATACTCACTTACAAAACAAACAGAGTGTTGACTTAGATCCCGACACCACTTCCGGTTTCATTATCGGTTACAGTTTACGTATCTATCTACGGGTATTATCAATTGATTTACAGTCAACTTCCGGTAAGTTATCATTTACGATAAAATGCATCAAGTTTTGTATGAAGCGGATAACTTATATAATTCCAGGATAGTTAGGTACACACAGCAAAAGTGGTCCTTCCTTGCTTCACAGAATCAGTCCTGTAGTAAACTGATGTATAAACAACATGTGTTGAACATTGACGAGAGAGGAATATGTTTCTGATATTGATTGATCTGGAATTTCCGGTCTGATGGATTTCCAGCTATGTACTCCGTGTAAACGTTGTCACGGAGAAATTCCTGTCATAAAATTGGCACAAAATTACCAGGTAAATAAATATAGATGATAAGGAATCGGTAAAGGCAGAAAATATAAAGTCCAATCTGCATTTTCTGTGCGAACATGTTCATCTATGGTTGCCCGTCTGTATTTTAATGTTTAATAAAAACCAATAGATAAAGATCGGAAAGAACAACCAATTTTATGGAATAATTACATTTCAGTGTCAAAGAAAAAAATTGTTACCTTTTTTTAGCAACATGAAAATATTATGACGTTGCCTTTTTTTTTTTTAAATGTAGTAAAATAACAATGTAAATTCAGAAAAAAACACCAACACATGATAGGGCTCGGTATTAATATCTATATATTCAAAGCCTTGCATTTTTTTTAATAAATACAGAACGGCAACGACACAGTAGCAGCGCAAAACATGCAATGAAATACATGTATATCTTAAGCAATTCTCCTTAGAATTATCAACATTTCGGTGTTTATTCATAATGCTTTTGTGTAAAGAAAGCTGTAATTTTCAAAATGGCGACACACTAGTACTACTTCTGTATGTTAGAAGCATAAAAAAACATACACAGGCAAACAAAACTGAAGTGTATCACAAAGCAATGGAAAATCGATGTAACTGACAATGCTAAATGATTGACCCAGGCAGCGAATGAAGTAATTTGTGGAGTAGAGGTTTCTTATCCCCAAATCCCATACTCTCGCAAACATCACATCATTACGTCATAGCGCGAGCTACCAGCGTTGTGTGGGCGGAGGGGCAACATTTACAATGCAACCGCTTACTAACTTCAACAGTATCGGAATCAGAACACAAAATCCGGAATATATCTATGTATATTAATACAATCTATAAAATGATTGTTGAATTTATTTTTGTTGTATTTTCATACATATATATTTTGTATTATCTCGATAACCTCTGAGGTTCTTAGAATTGCCCTCTCTCCTTCCAAAACCTGTTGCGGTAGGCAAAATTCCTCCGCACAACGGGGACAGATTTTGTTGCGACTAGGTTCGTACATCGATCGTTGTCTGGTATTCGCTATGAATCCAATGTTCTTGTTTTTTTACCATGGCACGTTAAAACAAAATCGAATATTCAAGAAACGTGTCGCAGACTTATCACAGTAAAAAAACATATACAATGCCTTCCTTCTACAAATGCTGTGCAGGAAATTTGATAACAATTGATATTTTCACCAATAACAACGTATAAAGAATTCCAGCAATGTGGGCATATTTTAAATAGAAATGCCGGAACATTAAAAACCCAAAACTGTCACCTTCTCTCTCTCCCTCTTCTACTGCCAGTCCCTAATTCTGAGACAAAAATCATATAGACATAATATAACGCACACAAGATAAGCATGGTGTACGGATGGGATGGGTGTATCTAGGCTGGTAAGCAATGGACGATAGCGATATTAAATATTTTTAGGAATGGATATTTTAAGTCAATACCCATTATACGAGCAATAAAAGAGTGAGCTGGCCATTGAATTTAAGGAATATACACGTACCTGAATTGTGCCTGTATCCGTTATCTGTCACCATCCCGTAATACTGTTCACCTAGAGCATTTTGATTTTAGCCTTCTTGTGATGCAGATTTCTGTCAGCCATATTGATTATATAGGAGAATCGTGTATATGTAAACCAACTAGCGACTACTTACAACTGCTACAACACGCGGTGGACGAGGAAAATTTTCGGTTTGTGAAAATACCTTTTGTCTGAGAATGATCCTCTCGGAGACCCTGGAAACCAGGGGAAAGTCGTCTCCACTCCTAGGTCCACAGACCCGCTTGTTGTGCAGGTCTTAGACTCTACTTGGAAATGAGTCCAACATATTCAATGAGATTATTATTGATTTTTTTTTTTGCCTGTAAAGTCGAGGCGATTCCGAATATAACGATACGTGTCGATTGTTCGTTCGGAAAAACAACCTTATTTTTTCTATTGTTTCATGTTGTGTTCAAAATCCGGCGAAGCTTAAATGTTGAAGTGCATTAATCCCTTTGTTTCATAGATAGTCAATTCACGGCTCACCATACAGAGTGGAAACGACGCACGCCTCAACGCTTCGCTGCATTTTATCTGCAGAATAGGACGATTTTTATTCATTTGTCTCTCTTTGTTTTCTTGTCCCTATTCCCTGTTCTTATTTTTATTTTGTATATTAAGTATAATCCACGACAATGGCAAAATATTCTAGATTTTTCTCTCCATTACGTCACTGTATACGAGAAGTAGCGACTATTAAACATTTACAAATATGGCGCCATGCCCGGATGTAGAAGGATGCTGAGCCTTAGCCCTGCAGCAAAGTGATCGATATTTGACAGAACGAATACACGTGAGTCGCCAGTTGCCCATTACAAAATACATATATAAACATATACGTTCTATATCTTTTTCATCTTTCTGTCATTTTAGCAGAATGAGCGTTTGCTTTCTATGTTGTTTTCTCACTCTATATTTAACTGGGGCAGGGTTAATAAAGTAGAATTCCATGTTAGGTCTACAATGGTTTCTGTAGCTGACGTTGGTTTCTCGGGTCGACTCGTCCAGATTGATGTATAGATCCCAGCGCTCTGTTATATTAGTGTATGCAGTGTATATGCAGTAACTCGTACGAATTGCCAATATAAATATCTCTCAATCAATACAAATTATTTATATCAGGTTTGTGTTTCGCATAGGAAATAAACGCATTGATGTGCGCAGTTTAGACAGGGTTTTTTACGGGAAAACCGGCAATGTGAATAATAATGTGTAAGACTGGTAACGACAATTACGAATTAAGAACTTATGTGTATTCTGTACATGGTTGATAACATCAGATAAAATTATTGTCGAGGTTTCAATATTTTTACCGTCTATTGATCCGTTATGCTTGGGTGCTCCCTTGACAGTGTTTCCGTGACGTTGAAGATAACGAAGACCCAGTTTGTTTCTCCCATGGGAGACAGGGCGCGGAGGACATTCAAAAGTATAGTCAATTCTTTATATAAAAAAATGAAAAAACAAGTAACAAAATTGTAAAAAGTAACAACTAAAACCAGACTTAAAGTTTTCCCAAGTATTATATTTGTAATAGCAGTACAGAATCACACAAATCGAGTTCGGTCCCATTCCTCACAGCAATATTCTGGTA
Source organism: Mizuhopecten yessoensis (assembly GCF_002113885.1). Lineage (NCBI taxonomy): Eukaryota > Metazoa > Mollusca > Bivalvia > Pectinida > Pectinidae > Mizuhopecten > Mizuhopecten yessoensis. Next base: position 9,777 of record NW_018480021.1, on the reverse strand, counting down.
ATGTATTAATTTATTCAGACGATGAGCTTGCCAACTAGGGTATGTTGCTGTAAGTGGAATGCATGGAACAGTACAAAAGAAGGACTGCGGTGTTCGTGGTTTGGTTCTGAGAGGTACTAATGTAGATAACGGCGGAAAACGCATACACCGAGAAAAGTCTCTCTTGAGTTATCAATAACAGGAAAATGGAATAATGAAGTTTCGCTCGCGCCCCAAAATGGTCTTTCACGTTTTTCCAATCTAAACATGCGAGTTGAAAAGCGTGATAGAGTTTTTGAATTCGTTTCGTTTGTTATTCCGGGCCGCTATTTGTTTTAACAGTGAATATTCCTTATATCCAATAGTGATGTTTGCCACGTGAGGGTTCTTTCCCATGACAGAAAATGGTTTATGAACGTGTAAATATTACTCGAATTACACTGCAAACTCTATGGATTCTATTGTGTACATCTGCTATTGTATTCCAGCGACAGGCAGATAAAATGTTATTTTAATTTCCCCTGGTAGAACCGACTCATTAGATTAAATTATTTACCTCGTAAATTGGAGATACATCTACACACAATCTCGGTATGGTATTTGTACCGATAAAGAGCTACTCCAGTCATTAAATAGATCGATACTTGACACAGTGTATTGAATGGTCCAATACACTCGAATGTTGGGTAACGCAATGGATCATTGTCAAAGCTAACGGGCCATGAGCGCGAGTGTTTGCGGTTTAGGGGTATTCAGTTAGGAAATGAAATCGTGTTTTCATTGAACTGGTGGAAACGAAGACCGCATGCCATACTGAAGCTGTACTAAAAACACAAATTACTACACTCCTCCTCATTATTCTCCTTACTCACCATCTACTCCCCTTCTCCTTATCCTTTTCCCTCCCCATTCTCTTTCTCATTCTACCCTGCCCCATATTCCTCCTACTCCTCATGATCCCATTCCTTATTTCCTCCTCCTCCTCCTCCTCCCCTCCTCCCCTCCTCCCCTCCCCTCCTCCTCCTCCTCCTCCTCCTCCTCGTGCTGACTTTTCCTACCCAGTAATGTAGATGGTTGTGGACTGTTGAGCTCCGATCATGATTTTGCTTCTGTGTTCAAGTCATACCGTTTAAATGTGAATCATAAAGTTTAGAATTAATTGTGGGTCTTCTGAAGAGGTTGGCGCTACTAAATGACCAACGTATAAATTCTTTAAACTCAAAGACACCAAACCACCCTCCTGCTTTTTGTCTTTTATACAATTTTATATAATTACCCTAAAGCATTCGCCAGTAACAGAAAATATGAATAACATGCTTCATGAGGTTGCTTGTTCATTTGTCTGCCGGAAAGTTTTCATGTGTTTCTAATATGCGAAACAGAGGACGAAATATCCGGAGAGACCGGATATTGTAAGAATAGAACCAAAACGAGTCTGGAAACTAAGACGGCACATTCTCAGAGTGTGTTAACAACGTGGCGCCAAGATATGCGTAGGAAGAATCAGCCGAAAAATCAGAGGAACTATGGGATTAGATAACTTTTTCTGCTTTAGTAACATTCTACCTAACTCTTTATTGGTATAATATAGTCCATATAAATAATAATTTGCAAATGTAAAATATTGATTTGTTGTACAGAAACGCTCCGCATTTACTTGCACTATAATTGTCACGTGGTTTGTTTATGTATTTCCGTTTTCACTCTGTCTTATCGCAAGACAGTGACGGCATTAAATGATCTACTACACATACTCGTTGCTTGTTACTGCACAGTGAAAACCTGCGATCGTCAGCAAACAGAACAGAAGCGAACAGAAATATGACAAATACGACGGTAAGTCAAGAAATTAAAGAAACCAGGGTTAGAAATATTACGGGCGAAGAGAAGGAATTATACGAAACTAACTTTCAGAAACATGCATTGTATGGAAGGCCTTGTACAGATGAGAAGTCGCCTTGATACCCTTTTGAATGAACCCACATCCTCTGTGGAAAGCTTTCACAGACTTCTTGAAAAGAACTAGAACAGAAGAAAGTTTTAGGAACTTAGTACACACAGGTATATACTCAATACCCTTGATATGAGGAAAGTTTTTATCATACAACAGAGAATATCATTGCAATCACCAATGGCCCAGCCCACTATAAATCCAGAGAAACACACATAAACACAGCCCCTAAACAAGATTGATCGAGATGATAGTCAGTCTCTACACTCATCAAACAGATCATCATACAGATCTCACAGATCATTACACAGATCGCACAGATCATCACACAGATCTCAACAGAGAATATCATATAGATCATCATACAGATCTCACAGATCATCACACAGATCTCAACAGAGAATATCATACAGATCATCACACAGATCTCACAGATCAACACACAGATCTCACAGATCATCACAGAGATATCAACAGATCATCACACAGATCTCACAGGTCTCAACAGATCATCATACAGATCTCACAGATCATCACAAAGATCTCACAAATCATCACATAGATCTCAACAGGGAATATCATACAGATCATCATACAGATCTCACAGATCATCACACAGATCTCAACGATCATCACACCGATCTCACAGATCTCAACAGATCATCATACAGATCTCACAGATCATCACACCCGGATCTCACAGATCATCATGCAGATCTCACAAATCATCACAGAGATCGAACAGATTATCACACAGATCATCACAGATCATCACACAGATCTCACAGATCATCACACAGATCTCAACAGATCATCACACAGATGTCACAGATCATCAAACTTATCTCACAGATCATCTTACAGATCTCAACAGATCATCATACAAATCTCAACAGATCATCATATAGATCTCACAGATCATCAAACAGATCTCACAGATCATCATACAGATCTCACAGATCATCACAAAGATCTCACAGATCATCACAGAAATCAAACAGATCATCACACAGATCTCACAGATCATCACACAGATCATCACACAGATCATCACACAGATCTCAACAGGTCATCACACAGATGTCACAGATCATCATACAGATCTCACAGATCATCACAAAGATCTCACAGGTTATCACAGAGCTCGAACCGGTCAGAGATCAGCTCAGCATAACTACGTGAAAAGGTTAAGTCTGAAACAGCAAAGATCAGACTTATATTTGCTGAGAAAGACGCTTTAATAGAAAGGGAGGCTGCTGAGAAACAGGCTCAACTTAAGATAATAAAATCAGAAAGGGAATACATAGAGGCCACAGCCAAGCTCCAGGTGAAGGATGCATTTTTGAATGAAAGTCGGCCCTCGTCAAGCATCAATGTCCCTGCTGAAGAGCTCTCATAATACAATAAAGTCGGGCTATTTATCGATAGTCACGTACCTACCCGGCCTAAACCATTCCATTATGGCGTAAACCTAACCCTGAGAAGCAAGGAAATACCCAGTGTAAGTTTATGCAACGATATCCCTTATGATACACATATTAAACCTGAACAGCGACATCAGGCCTCAGAGTTTATCCCAAGTTACCTCCCTCTTCCATATTTGTTTGCCGACACCACTCCTGGAATGCAGGATCCCCAGAATGTTATTGATGAGAATGGCGAAGCCCATACCTGTAACAAACTGGACACAGAGCCCAACGCGCAGCCTCACAATCCTACACCTGTTGGACAAACAATAACAAAAAATTGGCAGAAGTAATGCCAACCGATTAAGGACACTATATAGGAAAAAGACACTCTGTCAGATCTTAGTTAGTTTCTTATGAAGAAAGATGTCCTTCTACACCGGCTCTCCAGCTTCAACAACAAAGCAGGAGCATACCTCTCATGGAAGGCCTCCTTCAAGAATATATCTTGAACCTCAGTGCTGACGAGGAAATAGACACATTAGTCAAATACCTGGGACCAGAATCACGACGTCGTGCTGAGAGCTTGCGTATTGCCAACGCTACTAACCAAAACCTTGCTTTGACCAAGATATGGACTAGGCTAGAGCAGCGGTATGGACCCCCGAACCAGTTGAATTGTCTCTCAGACAGAAGCTTGCTTCACTATTAAAAATACCCAACACTGACCCGAAGCGTCTCTATGAACTTGCAGACCTCCTAGCGGAAATCGTATCCATCAAGGAGCAAGATACGTTCAAAACCCTCATGTCTACCTTTGATTCATCGACCGGAGGCAATCCAGTTGTCACAAAACTTCCGGTTTACCTACAAAATATATGGACTGAGCATGCTAGTCGTCATAAAAGGACGAAGAGTGCGATGTATCCCCCATTCAGTGTTTTTGTCGACTTAATCAGCGATCACGCCTTCAGAGCAAATGCCCCAAGCTTTAATTATTCATCTAAACCAGAAGGTAAAGCAGACTGCACGCCAGACAAGAGTAAGAACGAACTGGGACCATCACATAGGACAAGATCCATGTCTGCCCACAAGACAGAAGTGAACTAAAAAAGCACAGTTTCTGTGATCTGTCCACTCCACATTTCTCCGCACAATCTAAACGATTGTAAGGCCTTCCAAAGGAAACCGATAGATAAACGAAAGAGGTTCATGCAGGAAAGGGTATGAAAGTATAAGTCTACACCAGAGCACTTCAAATACATATTCGCCATTGTGGACGACCAGAGCGATCGGTCCCTTGCACCATCAGAGTTCTTCGATGTATTTGAGGAACGGAAATCCGAAACGGAGTATACTCTGTCCTCATGTGCCACGGTCTTAACAATGTCAGGACGACGAGCTACAGGATATGTCGCGGAATCGACGGATGGTCTCATCCAGATGGACCTACCACCTCTTATTGAATGTAAGGACACACCCAACGACAGAGAAGAAATCCCCATACCCGAGATAGCGGAACACATTCTTCATTTAGCAGACATAGCAAGTCAGATCCCGCACCTGAACTATGATGCCCCTATTGCACTCCTCATTAGCAGAGATATGGTTGATGCTCATAGGGTGCTAGAATAACGATTTGGCCTCAGGAACTCTCCATTTGCTCAGAGGCTAGGATTTGGATGGGTGCTGATTTCACTTCAACATATTTTATTGACAAAGAAGAATGTTACACTGTCAAACGGATTGGACAACAGGCTTATAGCCTATATAAGTCCTCTCCATTGTTGATAGATATATGGATATAATGGATTGATATTATAATTATAAAGATTTTGCTACTGAACTCTGGCAGGACACGCGTCTTCAAACCATGTTACATCTTCTTTGAAACGAAAGAAACAGTCTCAGATGAAGTTTCCCTGTTTGAAAGGACTGTTGAAGATGAAATACCAGGGTTGTCAATAGAAGACCAACAGTTCCTTGATCTCTTGAATAAGAACATGTCCAAAAATGAGGATGGTCGCTGGGAAGCGACCATCAAGATCGTCAACCACTTCCCAAAAACAGGGAGGACGCCATGAAAAGAGCACGGTCATTAACAACAAGTCTTAAGAGAACCCCCCGGAAGTTTTTCGATGTGAAAGAAGAACACGGAAACTACCTCAGATTCTTGTGGCACAAGGCTAACGATCTAGACCAGGATGTGCTTGAGTATCGCATGAGGGTACACACATTTGGAAACTCTCCATCGCCGGCTATTGCCACATAATGTCTCCGGAAGGCCGCATTCTCTGTGAAAGAAGCCTTCGGCTATGATGTCTGCGACTTTGTGCTCAACAACTTCTACGTTGACGATGGTCTGCTGTCACTCCCCGATGTGGAATCTGCGGTTGATATTCTCAAAAGAACTCACATAGAAGGAATCCTGCGACTTCATAAAATCTCCTCCAACAGTCAGGAACTCATGGATTCTTTCCCATCAGAGGATATAGCGGAAAATCTGAAGAATATCAGCTGTCAGACCGAAAACCCACCACTTCAACGCAGTCTAGGCATTTTCTGGGATATATCTCGCGAAACATTCACTTGCACAGTGTCCCTTGACAAGAAACCGTTCACAAAAAGAGGAGTTTTGTCGACTGTTGGAAGCCTCTATGATCCCCTTTGCCTCCTTGCACCTATAACCATCAAAGGAAAAATGTTCTTCAGAAATGTTATAAATATGAAAAGTGGTTGGAACGCCCCTCTACCCTCTGATCTTGAGAGAGAATGGCATCAGTGGTGGTGTTCCCCGAAGGAGCTCGAGATCCTCAATATACCTCGCTGCTACGGTAGTGGCACAACCGGAAAGAATATAAATGAACTTCATGTCTTCTCTGATTCATCATCAGAAGCCATCGCAGCAGTAGCCTTCTTGCGGACAATCAACTGTGAAGGACAGACTGAGGTCTCGTTTGTCCTGGGAAAGGCGAAGTTGGCATCAGCTGGAGGACACACTATCCCTCGCTTGGAGCTATGTGCGGCAGTCCTTGCCACTCAGATAAAGGACACGGTGATCGTTAGTCTGCACCTGGATATCAACAAAGTGTAGATGTATAAAGACAGCAAAATCGTCCTGGGGTACATTTGCAACGCCAAGAGACGGTTCTATGTGTATGTTGGAAACTGCGTTCAGACGATAAGGAAGACAACGGAACCTGACCAGTGGACGTAGCGACAACCCAGCGGGTATAGGAACACGCTCAGTCGCTGCTTCTAAGAGGGTATCCAGCATTTAGATCAATGGACCGCCATTTCTCAAGGAGAACGTCGCAGGATCTCCCTTTGCTGCCACCAAGTTTCCTCTTGTCGATCCTGAATCCGACAAGGAAATTCGTCCAGAAGTATATATGGCTAAAGATTTGGTTTGGAAGAGGGACTCCTTCGACACAGCCAAATATGAAAAATTATCGCAATGTGATCGACTTGTAAGAGCCATACGCGGAACGATTGATCACTATGTACCTACAGAAGGAACACTACTCAAAGGGAATTGAGTGCCTGCAAAACAAGAAGAATCTACCTCGGGATAGTTCCATACTCAACACGACACCATTCCTCGACGAACAGGGAGTCCTTCGTGTCGGAGGACGGTTGAACAAAACCCATGAACTTGCTCATATAACTACACTCAATCCTATACTCATCCGAGGAAAGAGTCATCTTAGTCTTCTCCTCGTGCGCTATTTCAATCACAAAGTGCATCATCAAGGTCGACATCTGACCGATGGAGCAGTCAGATCCACTGGATTATGGGTCGTCGGAGGAAAACGGACAATCTCCTCATGTATCCACCAATATGTTACATGTATCTGTAAAACACTTAGAGGTACCTCTGGAAACCAGAAGATGGCCGACCTGTCAGTAGGTAGGATTACCACCGACTTATCCGGGATAGTGATGTGCCTTTAGAACTTGAAACCATTTTTATGTCTTATGAGCTTGAATCTTTCATTGTGAATCTAGTCATTTTGATACCACAATATTATGTGATCATGAACTCAATCGGGCGGGAGTGTGCCGTCTCATTTTCCAGACTTTTCTCGTTTTGGTTCTATTTTTACAATTTCCGGACTCTCTGGATAATTCGTCCTGAATTTCGCATATAAGAAACTCATGAAAACTTTCCGGTAGAAAAACCTCCTGAAGCATATTATCCATAGTTTCTGTTACAGTCACCAGACGACACGTCACTACCCCTGATACATCCCCAGTTTCTGTTACAGTCCCCAGACGACACGTCACTACCCCACATACATCCCCTGTCTCTGTTACAGTCAACAGACGACACGTCACTACCCCTGATACATCCCCAGTTTCTGTTACAGTCACCCGACGACACGTCACTACCCCTGATACATCCCCAGTCTCTGTTACAATCAACAGACGACACGTCACTATCCCTGATACATCCCCTGTCTCTGTTACAGTCACCAGACGACACGTCACTCCCCCTGATACATCCCCAGTTTCTGTTACAGTCACCAGACGACACGTCACTCCCCCTGATACATCCCCAGTTTCTGTTACAGTCCCCAGACGACACGTCTCAACTCTTGAGACATCCCTTGTCTTTGTTACAGTCACCAGACGACACGTCACTACCCCTGCTACATCCCCTATCTCTGTAACAGTCACCAGACGACACTTCTCAACACTTGATACATCCCCAGTCTCTGTTACAGTCACCAGACTATTATCCATAGTTTCTGTTACAGTCACCAGACTACACGTCCCTACCCCTGATACATCCCCAGTTTCTGTTACAGTCCCCAGACGACACGTCACTACCCCACATACATCCCCTATCTCTGTAACAGTCACCAGACGTAACGTCTCAACACTTGAGACATCCCCAGTCTTTTGTAACAGTCACCAGACGACACGTCTTAACTCTTGAGACATCCACTGTCTCTGTTAAAGTCACCAGACGACACGTCACTATCCCTGATACATCCCCTGTCTCTGTTACAGTCACCAGACGACACGTCACTACCCCACATACATCCCCTGTCTCTGTTACAGTCACCAGACGACACGTCACCACCCCTGATACATCTCCAGTTTCTGTTACAGTGACCAGACGAAACGTCTCTACCCATGATACATCCCCACACGTCACTACCCCACATACATCCCCTGTCTCTGTAACAGTCTCCAGACGACACGTCACTACCCCACATACATCCCCTATCTCTGTAACAGTCACCAGACGACACTTCTCAACACTTGATACATCCCCAGTCTCTGTTACAGTCACCAGACGACACGTCACTACCCCTGATACATCCCCAGTTTCTGTTACAGTCACCAGACGACACGTCACTATCCCTGATACATCTGCAGTTTCTGTTACAGTGACCAGACGAAACGTCTCTACCCATGATACATCCCCACACGTCACTACCCCACATACATCCCCTGTCTCTGTTACAGTCACCAGACGACACGTCTCAACACTTGATACATCCCCAGTCTCTGTTACAGTCACCAGACGACACGTGACTACCCCACATACATCCCCTATCTCTGTAACAGTCACCAGACGACACGTCTCAACTCTTGAGACATCCCTTGTCTTTGTTACAGTCACCAGACGACACGTCTCTACCCCTGATACATCCCCAGTCTCTGTTCCAATCACCAGACGACACGTCACTATCCCTGATACATCCCCTGTCTCTGTTACAGTCACAAGACGACCCGTCACTACCCCTGATACATCCCAAGTCACTGTAACAGTCACCAGACGTCACGTCTCAACTCTTGAGACATCCCCTGTCTTTGTTACAGTCACCAGCCGACACGTCACTACCCCTGATACATCCCCTGTCTCTGTAACAGTCTCCAGACGACACGTCACTACCCCACATACATCCCCTGTCTCTGTAACAGTCTCCAGACGACACGTCTCAACACTTGAGACATCCCCAGTCTTTGTAACAGTCACCAGACGACACGTCACTACCCCACATACATCCCCTGTCTCTGTAACAGTCCCCAGACGACACGTCTCAACACTTGATACATCCCCAGTCTCTGTTACAGGCAACAGACGACACGTCACTACCACTGATACATCTCCAGTTTCTGTTACAGTGACCAGACGAAACGTCTCTACCCATGATACATCCCCACACGTCACTACCCCACATACATCCCCTGTCTCTGTAACAGTCACCAGACGACACGTCTCAACTCTTGAGACATCCCCTGTCTTTGTTACAGTCACCAGACGACACGTCTCTACCCCTGATACATCCCCAAACTCTGTTACTGTCACCGGACGACACGTCTCTACCCCTGATACATCCCCAGTCTCTGTTACAGTCAACAGACGACACGTCACTACCACTGATACATCTCCAGTTTCTGTTACAGTGACCAGACGACACGTCA
>NW_018480020.1:442425-458507 GCF_002113885.1 Mizuhopecten yessoensis | reverse complement strand
TTTAGGTGCTTTTTTAACCAAAATGGTAGTCGTAATTTCCATCATATTCTTTGTGACTTCATGGTTTGGATAGATCGAATAGTTAACCTCTCGATTCAGATGTTCCACAAAATGTTTTACGTATCAAACCATAGAAGTGAACAGGGCTAAGTCTGGTCTTTTTAAAGTTATATATCACATTACCATACATTACGCGTGAAGTTGTCCATCAAGATAAAAAAAAAAACATATTTTGGCTGTCTTATGTTTGTTATTCTACAATAAAAAAAGGTTTTTTTTATGTAATGTTTTTTCTAAATGATCATTTCATGTCAATCAATCTACGTACTAGCTTTACTGGCTGCATATCGTTGGTGAAATGGAAAGTTTGAGTACGAAAATCATTACGAAAACTGAGTTTCCGTTGTTACTGTTCTTTGAATTTTTGCTTTAGTAACGTAAACGTTCTTACAACGCCCCTTGTCATATGAAGATGGTTATGCTTTATAAACCAGTATGCACTATGTACTTGCCAATATTGGAAAATGTTGGCGATGTCTTTTTAAAGCATATCTGTTAGAAAACTTTCGAATTTACTAAGAGGGGCATATTTTTTGTTAGCTTTCTCTGTTTAATCTACAGATGCAATGTAAATAGAACAAAATACCTGTGAATGTTTCTTTTTGTATCTCTGTTATTTATGCATGAATACATTTTCTTAAGACCGATCACAAACAAACCAACTTATTCTGTACCATATGTGGTACATGCATAGCTCATTATCCAATTTCAGTATTCACAATTGCAAATTACAAATTTATATATACAGTATATATCTGGGGGTTTTGTATAGGAATAATATCCTGCCTGGGTGTATTTGCCAGCATATGCTAACGCATTTGCCTTTGGTGGTGTTTTTGCCAGGATCTATGTCACATTGGAAGGTATGTGACTGATGTTAACTTGATGTATAATATGATGAGAGCTAGGTACGACACATTGATGTTTATGAATTTTAACGTACCATGTGTTATTTGCGTCATACGGGGACGTGAAAATGAACTTGAATTCGATAATGTCATGTGAGGTAACTAAAAACAACATGTATATACAAAGTTAAGGTTATATCATATTCCAATAGAAGTCCAAAGACTGAGGAAGCAAATATTGGCTGTGTACCCCATACACTGTACATGTTATAATATGCAGAGATAAATTTTGGTCTGGTGGTGCAGTGGTGCAGTGGATAGCGCACTGACATAACACGCTATGTTCATGACACCTAGTGTAATGTTAAATGACGTCGTTTTTAATAATATTTTACTCTCTTTTTAGACGTTTGATCATATTCTGCATTCATTTGTACGTCTTGACTGTGATGTCAATTTCATTATTTAACTTTAATAAACCAGAAACAATGCTGTTGACAGTTTTCGATTCCCCGAATGGTCGTTAAAGGTAATGGGAGGTCACCTGCCCAGCTATGTTGGTTTCTAGGATACTCCAATTCCTCCTATATTAAGACACCCCGCGCGCTAACATCCAAACAAACAAATGTGATTAGTATAAGTTGATAAAACTTGTTCCTCAATTGTCGTAGAATGAATCCGGTTTAATGCACTAATTAAATAACATGTATGAGTTCACGTACTTTTAGCTTATATTACAGAGATGCATGCTGGAATTTTGATTACGTTGACTTTTGAAATTTTCACGCTGAACATTTTTCTTGTTACTCTTTAATCAATTAAATCTGTTCCAAGGTTATATGTAAAATATATTTTTTTCCAGTCAAAAAAATAAATTAAAAGTGATTTTCACATATTGCATGTATCAATGATTATACATTCTCAATTACAGGAATAGTTGTACCAATGTAAGTAAATATACAAACATCCAATGTATATTTGAAAGTTTTGTTAAAAACAGTAATACAATAATGTCATGAACTCAAAATGTGCGAAATACCATTAATTCTTAAATCTCATGTTAAAGAATAAAAAAAAATAAGGTATTAATACTTGATGCGCCATACTTACATTCTTCTTGTAACATAGGAAACTCGGCTTTTTGTTCTATTGTGTGAAAATTAATTTGTTGGCGATTAATTGATTAAAAATGTAATACACGTAACTGATATATTTGTTCGGACAGTTTGTAATTTGGTTTAAATTTTATAGTTAAACAGTGTAACCATTAAGATTTAAGTGAAATGATACCCATTGAAAAAAAAATCAAAATCATCAAAAGGAAGCAATGTGCAAGTTATATGTAATTTACATAAGTACAAAAGAGATATCAAATTTCCACATTTGCAACATAATGAATAAACACTTTGTACAATTTGCCAGTACAGCTTTATATGTGTAACTGTTTATGATTTGAATCCAGATTATAATTCATTATATTGAGAGCAGGTACATCATGCAATTCTTAAATATAATGAATCTGTCCAGCATGAAAACGATATGTTACTAGGAGCAATACTTACTCCATTCTCCAGGAGTTAAGCTCACATTCGTTCTCTGCACTCATGGAATCAGTCATAAACACTCAAAGGCTCAGTGTGCACCACCATGTGGATCAGACGAGAAGACTTGTTCAACCCTTGATGTGCATCACAAGAACCTGTCGGTCGTGTTACGGTAAAATTGACAGGCTTTGAAGTCGGATGTCGCTCCTCTCTAATCCTCAATACATTTATCAGCCTAGCGATTGGTAAGGTTATGTTAACCAATTAACTAGCTATCCGCGAGTCAGCGATTTTGCTTTGACATATTCAAGGGGTGTTAGAGAGCGACAATGAGCGTAACCCCTTGAGTATCGAGGACGGGAGTAATATCAGAATGTTTTATCATTATTATTTTCCTTGTACCAACTTTTGACCAAAACGACTAGTGTACACCATACTAGAAACTGATTTGACATAGTGTGTATGATTGTCTGGTGACTTAGCGTCTTTATTAAATAACACATTTGAAGGACGATGTTACGAAAAGTATTTCCGTTTGATAGTTGAGACGAAATTATTGACAAATGTGGGGTATCTTTGTCAGACTTAAATCAGTAATTGATGATATGGCTTTTTTATGGTAAACTAGTCAATTTTCCGACGCTGCTAAGTCTGAGGTCTGTATGTGATACAAACCTACTAAAATGTTCTGATTGACCTACTATTTATATTATTATTTAAAAAGTGTATACTTACATACATGTATATACAATGTGTCGCCATACAAATCTAAGATGAAACTTTGATATTTTAAATTGTGATTTTGTATTGCCTTTCTGGAACATAGATATTCCCTGTTTTGCAATTTCAGTATTACTATGTTTCGGAAAGTAAGATGAAGAATGAAAGGGAGTAAGGTCACATAAAATACTTATCTTTATCACATTGAACGTTAGATTGTTAAAGTGAAACCTGAAGTAATTTAAAATATCTTCCTGACACTAAAAGGTTAGCAACACGCGCGGTAAACCGTCGTATAATACATATCTTTATCACATTGAACGTAAAATTACTAAAGTGAAACCTGAAGTTTAGACTGGTTACCAGCCCCTGGTCTTATGTAACATATCTTTATCACACTAAAAGGTAAGCGACGCATGTGCGGTAAAAGGTTGAAGGAATGTTAACCATGAGTTAAGTGGCACGCGCGGAGTATGACGTCACATAAGATACAATGAACCTTTGTCACACTTTGAAGATAGGTGAACCACGAGAGAAGTGACGCACGTGAAGTATGACGTTTTGTAAGATCTAAAAGTCACACATTAGGGAAATTAGCAGTAAGCTAGGTGACAAATATAAGGTAATAAGAAATGCAAGGCTTGAAATGACATATATTGAAAAACGTTTACTTCTCTTTAACCTTAAGTATGCTATAGCTTGTCATAATGGCATCTACGTAACGCGATTGAAGAATAAAGTAAGTAAGGTATTTTCGTTTGCCGAAGTTAAAGGTGAAAGTATGGATTGTCAAATGTACAGTATCTTTGTCAGACTAACATCAGAAATAAGAAAATGTGGGTTACCTGTGTCATACTAGTCTTTATTACGACTCTGTTAAGTATGATGACAAATAGCTGTGTAAGGCATTGTTATTATCCTATCAAAAACCTATTTTATTGGTGTTTACTTTTTTGTTTTTCTATACAAGTTAATACATACATAATGTTACATAGTACTTGATTTTGTTATTTGTATTATACTTTTCTAGATGGTATATATTTCCTGATTTGAAACTTTAGTTAATGGCATGTACATTTATTTAAGCATCAAACAGCATTCTGTTCTGGTTACATGTATAGGACCATAGCACGAAACAGAATGCTGTTTTCTGCTTATATTTAATTTTAATATTAATATCATTTTTAAGTTCACAACGTACTGTTAAATTCAAATTTCGCGGTGTTTGTTCAAGATGGAACAGCACATGGAATTACTCACGGTATGTTGTCTCGTGACTTTTCCCGTAAAAAAATACAAACATATCGATACTATTTCCATAATTTAATCAATAAATATATTTAATTCACATTTTATTATAGTCTTACATAAAACGGTGAATATTATTGAATCATAGTGGGGGGCGGGGGGAGGGGGGGGGTCTTGCTTTTTCTTTTTTTTTCTGCTTCCTGGTGCGGAGGGGAATAGCGATCCGGTAGTTAGTCGGACTCGTGTAGATATCACTACGCCTGTGTTAGGGTCTCCTAACACGAAACTGGCCTTGGTATTGTTTTATAGTGTCAATGCAGAGCAAATGAAAATATAAATGTAAATCTATTTATCACCAAATCATTGCTAACATAAAACAAATAGCCAACAACCCTGCTGGTAGGTGTGTCGTTATATTTTTGTAGACGTTCCCATCACGACCAATGATCCCCGCTGGATAGGTGCTTGGTGGGCTGGATTCATCCTTTTCGGAAGTGTGACTATCTTAACCGGTGTTCCACTCTTGCGCTTCCTTCGAAGACTCCGACCACATGTTATTTTTAAACCAAAGAAATCAGCGAGCAATATCCAAGGAACATTAAAGGGTATTTTATGTTGACACTTACTGAATATAATGTGATTCGTCTATATTTGATGACTAGGTTCGACAAAAGTATCCCGGGCTCACAGTTTCTATCAGAATTTTAATATTTCCATTATCCAGTATAGGACAGCAATGTATGTAGCAATGCGTATTCAAACATCACTTTATTACACAGTTGCTTCACCTGCATCAGAGAACAAAAACTATTCGGCTGTAGATGCAGACAAAGAATACTCTTCTAACTGCTCAATAATAGATGTGATAGTTTTAGACTGTGGTTAATATCACGTTTGATATATGTCACAGTGTAAAATATATATGTTAGGTCACATTGATGAAATACAAAAGTTCACTTGTAGAACATAAAAAAGTATTGTTGATATGTCAAGGCTAATCAGCCAACTGATCAGCCCATGCCGTCACTCCCCTGGCTTAAAACACCGAAATATTGTATGTTTTCCCTTGTATGCGTGCTTGTAGGCCATTGATGTAGTACAAAAATGTACCTAAATGTATGCGTAGTTAAATTGTAGTTCGATAGCGAAACGGACACTTGGAATTGATAACAATGAAACAATACCAAGATATTTCAAATAAAATATCTTTCTTGGCATACCTGATGGTTGTTCATAGGACAACGTCAATTGCTCCACAACGTCATTTAAAAATGGCAGGGAAATGTCGTGATGTTTTTCTTTGTTCACCAAACTCACAGTTGGTTTTTAGATCCATAGAAAATACGTGCTAAAGCTCATTTGCCTTTCAATGTTTGAAAATTCATTAATTCTAGTATTTATCTAAGCCAGGTGTTTTTTAATTTGTTTTAATGAGACAACCGATCATTACAAACAAAGATATATATTAGACAAACAGCTTTATTATTAGAAAGAAAACACATGGATGGTATATCATGGTGTAACAACGATGAATTCCCGCCCAGTCAGGCAAACCATTTCTATTTCTAATCAATGTTAAATATCGGTATCGGTCTCAACGATAAACTCTATCGAAAGTTTCACTGACATCAAATAAAAATAGAATATCCCGTCTTTTGCCTAAATGATTAAAATCTCCATACAAAAAATATATATAATATCTATGAATTGATATATATTACAAATCTGAAGTTTGGAACTACATGTAGATTTATAAATTTGTCAATATTACAGGTTTTTTGTATCCATGGCGTCTGTATTATCTGTTCCACACTTTGATATCAGCCTCGCTCTCGTTTACATCAAAATATCTATAGTTGCACTAGATAACTTATTTTGAGCATAATTGTACTGATTCTGAGCACGAAAATGTCAAAACGACTATTGAACAGTTCGATTCAGAATCAATTTGTGCATTTTACAGTGATTTATATCTGAGATTTGTTTTAAACTTTGTTTTATTCAATTTTTCGGTAATACATTGAAATACAAATTGTACGTTTTATAGAATAGAAAAGGAAACAAAAATAAGTGTCGTGACACTTATGTAAATTTGTTACCTGCTTAATAATCAATAGTTTTAACACTAGCTATGGGAATAAAGTAATATGAACAAGGAACAAATACGGGAATATGGGAGAGGGAATGGATTGGTATGCAGTGGAAACCAGGAATTAATAATATATCAATATGCATGTGATCATTAGATGTTAATATAATATTGCTATATTGCAATGAGTATGTGGAACACGATTGTGTAAAATTTCAGCAATGCTGTAAATGGACACTCAATGACTGTTAAAACTGTATATCATAAATTACCACTGAATAACAATTGACAAATTGAGTATGTCACAAAACACCGCCATAATTAATTAAAAAAAAGGTTCAGCGCACATAAGTCCATAAAACACTTCCCCGCCTCGTCCCTAGCACGTCATGCTCCTTCTAGGTAACAAGTTACTTTATCAATTCATCATAATCATGGCAGTTATGACATAATATGGTATGTATAAATGCATTGGCAAAATCACTGAACAAACATAAAAGTCTAAATACATTTTCAACATACTAGTTAACAAACATAAAAATCTAAATACATTGTAAAACATATTAGTAAAACGGCTACTCGTTAATATTGAAATATTTTAGTGTTTAGTACATGATTTAGGACGGCTAGAAAAAATGTAGTGTCGTCTTGATGGGTTAGAGATTCATCACAATAGAGGAAAAGGTAAGAAGATAATTGATTGACAAACTGAGAATATGAAGCTGTCTAAGTGCTGTATATTTATTATATTTTAGCGAATAATGTTATGAATTTTCATTGGCACCACAGGAACAATTCGGGGAGGGCATACTGTTTTGTTCATTTAGGGATCTACATGACATTCGCAGTCTTGCATGGTAGATTTGACCCAGACGTGATCTCTGAAAGTAGTATGAAGGTGGAAATGCTTTACTATTAGATTTCAGAACGGCTTTTAAATGGGAAATGGAAGAGTTATGTCTAACATGTACAGAAAGAGAATTATAATTGTTTACAGCAGATGGTAGAAATGCATTTAGATAAATATTTGTTTCATAAAGAATAGGTGTGAGACATGATGGGTCAGAAAGTCTGGTATTATAACTATGAACATCACTAACTGAATTAGGTAAGAGATTATACAGATACTCTGGAGTATTTTGATAAAACATTTGATGGAATTGTAGCATTTCATGGTGATGTCTACGGTCTATCAATTTATTCCATCCAACTTATGTATAAAGTTTGTCTACGATTGCAAGTTTAGTAGCATCTGAAACAATCCTAGCAGCTTCCAATATGACAATCTCTAGTTTAGAAATTTATTCTTTGGGAATGCGAACCCAGACACTATCAGCATATTCTACTAGTGGTATAATAAATGAAAAATACATACTTTGTAAAGTTTGCCTGTCGAGTTTAAATTTTAGAGCTCGCATAATATCAAATTTAGACGTCGCTTTCTGAATAATTTGTTTGTCATGTTTACTTTATTGCAATATTGTTTGGAAAAAAGAACTACCATTTGTTACTCTTTCACAATAACACATTTTAACGATATTGCTATATTATTTGAAGTTTTCTTTTTCTTAGATTCTTTATTTATTTGCGCCTTCATTTTCAATTACATATTTTCAATTATATATTTTTAATTATCTCAAAAGCTATCTTCATATGACAAGGATCGTTGTAAGGACGTTTACGTCACTAAAGCAAAAACAAACAAAGAACAGTTACAACGAAAATAAAATTTTCGATATGATTTCCATACTCAAACTGTCCATTTCACCATGATCTGCAGCCAGCACAGCTGTTGTGTAGTTTCATTGACACGAAATTATCATTAAGAAAAACAACCCATAAAAACACAGTTTTCTATTGTAGACAAACAAACAAATAAAAGCCAAAACAACATTTTTCTTCATGATTGACAACTCATGATATTTTCAATAGGAACTCTTTACTACAAGACTAATTGAATTCGATTTTGATATGTTTAACGGTAGATGGCATTTCATACGTTAGTGATATTTAGTTAAATGACATTTGTAGCACAATTTGTTTAAGCGAGAAAAGATATTCTGTTACAAGTATACAATGCCCTTAAGCTTTATCAATTAAATCAGGTGAAATCCTGCTATATTATTAACGCGAGGTTATTTGAATGACATCCGATATACGACACTGACTATTAACGACATTCTTAACTTAATATTATTTAAAAGACTGCCGCTATAAGACACTGAGTGTTAGCGATATTCTTAACGCGAAACTCTTTAAATGACATCTGTTATACGACACTGACTATTTACGACATTATTAACGCGACACGATTGAAATGACATCCGTTATACGACACCGACTATAAACAACATTCTCAAAGTGAGATTATTTAAATGACATCCGCTATACGACACTGGCTATTTACGACATTCTTGAAGTGTGATTATTTAAATGACATCCGCTTTGCGACACTGATTATTTACGACATTCTTAGCTTGATAATATTTAAATGACGTCCGTTATACGACACCGACTATAAACAATATTTAAGCATTGAACTGTTTTTGTATGGTATTTATGATCTATTTGAATGACACAGCTTTGCAAGCAAACAAATCATAATGCGCTAGCGTTCAATACTTATATTTACGTTTTCTCTGCCTCTTATGTTCTTTTAAAACTTATAATTTATAATTAAAATTAAAAATGACCGCCTTATCGACAGTCCACACAATTTCGTTCAATAGTTTGAACAGCGTATTGTCGCGTGCTGATTGGCAAACAAAGCAGTACTTTGACATTTTAACAAACACTTCAAATTTATTCAACAATTTAGTATCAATACAATTGCGTATGATATGTCTATAGGGTGATTCCAGTTTTTCAATAGAAATCTCAGCTGAAAGTTAGATTTGAAATTGTTTCGATTTTCCCCCGGAACAAATTTCGCGCATGGAACAATACAGTGAACACCGTGAATGGGACCTTGACCTCCACGAGGGAGTTATTTTTGGAAGTTGATTCGAACTTTTCTCCTTGCTCATTTTGTGAAGAATCCAGGCGTGAATGTATTTGTTGATTGTATGGTAACCCGACAACAGTCGGTAGATTATATAACAGCATCGTTATTTGACATGTCGTCTGAAACTGAGGAACCGTGGATCCGACACTAGTTAAACTGATAGCGTTTGAAGTGAGAGATCTTGCGACGGAGCACAGGTTCGTTACAAATATCTGAAATGACGAATGTTTATGTGTGCTGTGACTCATATCCGTAGGTCTGTTACATATGTGTCAGTAGGTCTATAGAATATGTGTATTTCAGACATTTATAACGAACCCCTGTTGATCAGTGCAGTGTAACAGACGATATTTCTGATAAATTGCATGAGCGTTAAAATTGTTTCCATTGCCGGCATTGGTGATTTCAACCGATATGCATTTTGTACGATATTGCAGACCTTGGTCTTGTTTTCGTTGTAATAAAAGTGTTTTTTATTTTATTTATTATTTTGCACATAAATTTACAATGACATTATCAACAGCCGTCATGTTTATTTACATTGGATATTGTAGTTCCGGTCAGTGTTGTAATTAATACGCTAAGAATGTCTCGTGCGGCATGGTAATTATGTCTCGTGCGGCATGGTAATTAAAGTCCTATCAACGACACAGCTTTCAAAGAGGCTATATAGTGACAATGCCATGCAAATGTAAATATTATCAAAGTGAGATTATTTAAATGACATCCGTTATAGAACACCGACTATTTACGACATGATTAAAGCGAGAATATTTAAATGACATCCGCTATACGACACCGACATTTAACGACATTCTCAAAGTGAGATTATATAAATGACATCCACTGTACGACATCGACTATTTACGACATTCTTAGCCTGATACTATTTAAATGACATCCGCTTTACGACACTGACTATTTACGACATTATTAACGCGATACGAGGGGACTATCGTTTTCCTCTCCGTCGTCTGTGTAAGTAACACAAGTGTTTGTCAGCGCTCTAGCGGTTCATTTCTTGATGGAATTTGATCAAACTGCACACAAATACAAAGGACCATAAAATCGCGGGCAAGTTTTAATTTTAGGGTTGTTGGGTCAAGGTCAAAGTCACCGTTACTATTTTTAGAAAATCCTTGTCAGCGCTCTAGCAGCGTCATTCCAAAAGGGATTTTGATCAAACTTCACACAATTACAAAGAACCATAATATCTCAGACAAGTTAGAGTTTCAGGGTCAAGGTCACCGTTACTATTTTTTAAGAGCCGTTAGGGGACATTTATTGCTTTAGCAATACTCAGTATGCTTGTTTTGATAAGATAATATTCATATATACTACGTCCTTACCGAGAGTATTTAAGAGTTCTTGATACTCATCTACGTGACGTCCTGCTACTCCATCGCTAGAATATTTTTTAAATGAAATGCTTAGTCCTTAGTTATAATGTAATGGTAATAAGATGATATTCCTATATGCAAAGTCCAAAGCGAGAGCTATTTATAACAATGAATCCCCCCTCTCAAAAAAACTAACCTTGGTATCATTACGGTGAATGGTTACAATGAGTACAGATGAATAAAACAACTAAACTAGATTCCACCACTAACGAATAATAACAAATATTCCAAAACTCGCCCGGGCATATGGTAAAATGTTAGTCCTCTAGTCAGCTCCTGGAATTATGTAGCTTTCAACATGCACTAGGGTTGTATCGTTGGAGTTTGGCTCATTATGACCTGCCCTGAATTTTGCCACTTTGGTTTTTAACGTCTCCTATTATATCTCCTATGAACGGGTTCCGGTTTTCCAGGACTGTTCGGCATTATTCGATGCCGCCCCCTCCCCTCACTGGGAGATTAAGACCACCTGAGGTTGAGACAAATGGATCTCTTCTATAGAGTTCTGATCGTCGTCAGCACTGTCCTCAGCTTCATCAAGTACCGATACGTACCCAGTAAAGTGACACAATACCAATGTTATATGAATTTTGGACACCCATATAACATTGGTATTTTGTCACTGTACTGGGTATATATCGGTACTTGATGACGCTGAGGACAGTGCTGACGACGATCAGAACTCTATAGTAGAGATCCATTTGTCTCAACCTCAGGTGGACTATCTTCAAATTTTGTAATTATATTGCTTTGAAGTAAAGAAAATGTTCTGCTACAAAACAAAAATATAGGTTGACAGAGGAATAATTTGTCAGACATCTAGCCATTTGTCAGAATGTTGGCCACCTGTTAGATGTCTATATAGATTTCAGAAGTCTTGTTCAATTTAAACGCTCTAGGAATATATCGGAAGTCTAGCATATGTTATATATCTAGTCACATGGTGGACGTCTAAAACATAGATTGACACATGTGTAAGGAATCAGGTCCTGCTTCCTCTCAAACATATTGCTACGTGTTAATTCAAGAGATCCAGCAGCATGTCAGATGCCAAGCAACATGACAGAGATCAAGCAACATGACAGAGGTCAAGCAATATGGCAGCCATCTTGCAACATCTCGCTACATGTAAATTTCAGAGGTCATGATAGGTGTCTAGCTACATGTCAGAGATCTAAGCACGTGACAAAGGTTAAGCAACATGGCAGACGTCTAGTCTCACGTCAGAGGTCAAGCGACACGTCAGAGGTCTAGCCACATGTCAGTTTTCTAGCCACATGACAAAGGTTTCATCAATAAAGGTATTTTAAATCGCAAACTATTATCAGTTATGTATGTTTTAATTTCACACAGTTACTGCTTTCTACTTTGGACTCAGTCCTTCAAAATGAGCAAATATCTTTATTTAATTTGAATAATTGTTTGGTTCATTGGGTATTTCACACAGATGCACCAGATATCGAAGATATGCAGAGAGCTCTGACTTCATGGACATTCAAAATACACATACAAAGAAGTCTTCATGATGACAAATCCATAGGCTCATATATAGACACATACAAAGAAAAATACATAGACATGGATATACATACATACATACACACATATACATAGAAAAACATACAAAGACACATATATACATAGACAAATGCATAGACATATACACAGACACATACATAGACACATATATACACATAAACATATAAACACATATATACACATATATGTGTCTATGTATGTGTCTATATATGTGTCTATATACACATAAAAATATAAACACATACATAGACACATATAGACACATATATACACATAAAAATATAGACACATACATAGACACATATACATATAAACACATACATAGACACATATATGTGTATATATGTGTCTATATGTGTCTATGTATGTGTTAATATGTATAGAAACATAGACATGTAAACACATACATAGACACATAGACATTTAAACACATACATAGACACATAAACATGTAAACACATACATATACACATATATACACATATATATATATAAACACATACACATACACAAATACATATAAACACATACACAGACACAATTAAATATAAACACATACATAGACACATAGACATTTAAACACATACATAGACACATAAACATGTAAACACATACATAGACACCCAGACATATTAACACATACATAGACACATAGACATATAAACACATACATAGACACATATATACACATATACATATTAACACATACATAGAAACATAGACATGTAAACACATACATAGACACATAGACATATTAACACATACATAGACACATATACATATAAACACATACATAGACACATAAACCTGTAAACACATACATAGACACATAAACCTGAAAACACATACATAGACACATATATACACAAATACATATAAACACAAACATAGACACATATATACACATATACATATAAAAACATACATAGACACATATACATATAAACACATACATGTACACATATATACACATATACATATAAACACAAACATAGACACATATACATATAAACACATACATGTACACATATATACACATATACATATAAACACATACATAGACACATAAACATGTAAACACATACATAGGCACATATATACACATATACATATAAACACATAATTAGACACATATACATATTAACACATACATAGACACATATATACACATATAAATATAAACACATACATAGACACATATATACACATATATATATATAAATACATACACAGACACATATACATATAAACACATACATAGGCACATATATACACAAATACATATAAACACATACATAGACACATAAACATGTAAACACATACATAAACACATATACATATAAACACATACATAGACACATATAGACACATATATACACATAAAAATATAGACACATACATAGACACATATACATATAAACACATACATGTACACATATATACACATATACATATAAACACATAATAGACACATATACATATAAACACATACATAGACACATATACAACGAAACACATGTATAAAGACACATACATAGATACTCACATATTTATGGACATTTACATAGAAACACAGACGTAAACTGTATATATATACAAACATACATAGAGTCATATATAGATACAAATATAACAAATACAGACAAGAATAGGACACATACGTAGTCGCATATATATATTAATACATACACACATAAACAAACACATATGCGTTTACACACATATACATAGAGATTAATGTAGACACATATATCGACACATATTCATAGCAACACATATATAGACACACATCAACATAGACACATCAACAAAGACACATATATAGACATACATCAACATAGACACATATATAGCCACATACATAGAAACATAAACATAGACACCGATATAAACATATATATGGACACATACATAGACACACATATAAAGCCACATACATAGAAACATAAACATAGACACCGATATAGACATATTAATGGACACATACATAGACACACATATATAGCCACATACATGGACAAATACATAGAAACATACATAGACACATACATAGACACACAAATAGACACATATATAGACAAATACATAGAAACATACATAGACACATACATAGACACACAAATAGACACATATATAGACACATACATAGACAAATACATAGAAACATACATAGACACATACATAGACACACAAATAGACACATATATAGACACATACATAGACAAATACATAGAAACATACATAGACACATACATAGACACACAAATAGACACATATATAGACAAATACATAGAAACATACATAGACACATACATAGACACACAAATAGACACATATATAGACACATACATAGACAAATACATAGAAACATACATAGACACATACATAGACACACAAATAGACACATATATAGACACATACATAGACAAATACATAGAAACAGACATAGACACATATATCATACATAGATACTCACATATTTATGGACATTTACATAGAAACACATACGTAAACTGTATATATATACAAACATACAAAGACTCATATATAGATACAAATATAACAAATACAGACAAGAATAGGACACATACGTAGTCGCATATATATATTAATACATACACACATAAACAAACACATATGCGTTTACACACATATACATAGAGATTAATGTAGACACATATATCGACACATATTCATAGCAACACATATATAGACACACATCAACATAGACACATCAACAAAGACACATATATAGACATACATCAACATAGACACATATATAGCCACATACATAGAAACATAAACATAGACACCGATATAAACATATATATGGACACATACATAGACACACATATAAAGCCACATACATAGAAACATAAACATAGACACCGATATAGACATATTAATGGACACATACATAGACACACATATATAGCCACATACATGGACAAATACATAGAAACATACATAGACACATACATAGACACACAAATAGACACATATATAGACAAATACATAGAAACATACATAGACACATACAAGACATATACACAGACACATACATAGACACATATATACACATATATATATAAACACATACACAGACACAAATACATATAAACACATACACAGACACATATACATATAAACACATACATAGACACATATACAACGAAACACATGTATAAAGACACATACATAGATACTCACATATTTATGGACATTTACATAGAAACACATACGTAAACTGTATATATATACAAACATACATAGACTCATATATAGATACAAATATAACAAATACAGACAAAAATAGGACACATACGTAGTCGCATATATATATTAATACATACACACATAAACAAACACATATGCATTTACACACATATACATAGAGATTAATGTAGACACATATATCGACACATATCCATAGCAACACATATATAGACACACATCAACATAGACACATCAACAAAGACACATATATAGACATACATCAACATAGACACATATATAGCAACATACATAGAAACATAAACATAGACACCGATATAAACATATATATGGACACATACATAGACACACATATATAGCCACATACATAGAAACATAAACATAGACACCGATATA
>NW_018480020.1:436955-438887 GCF_002113885.1 Mizuhopecten yessoensis | reverse complement strand
ACATATAAACACATACATAGACACATATATACACATATACATATTAACACATACATAGACACATATACATATAAACACATACATAGACACATATATACACATATACATATTAACACATACATAGACACATAGACATATAAACACATACATAGACACATAGACATATTAACACATACATAGACACATATATACACATATACATATAAACACAAACATAGACACATATATACACATATACATATAAACACATAATAGACACATATACATATAAACACATATATAAACACATACACAGATAAACACATACATAGACACATAGATAGATAAATACATAGACACATACATAGATACATAGATAGAAATATACATAGACAAATACATAGAAACATACATAGACACATACATAGACACACAAATAGACACATATATAGACACATACATAGACACACATCAACATAATCACATACATAGACACATACATAGACACATACATAGACACATACATAGACAAATACATACACACATACATACACACATACATAGACACATACATACACACATACATACAAACATACATACACACAAAAATAGACACATATATAGACACACATATACATAGTCACATTCATAGACACATACATAGACACATACATACACACACAAATAGGCACATACATAGACACACATATACATAGTCACATACATAGACACATACATACACACACAAATAGACACATAGATATAGACACATACAAAGACACATACATAACCACCTATATAGACATATATAGACACATACATAGACACATACATGGACACATGAATAGACACATATAAAGACACATACATAGACACATATATCGACACATGTAGACCCATATACATAAACAAATGCATAGACACATACATAGACCCATAAATATACACATATTTATGGACACGGACATATAAACACATAAATTGACATATACATAGAAACACATACGTTAACTGTATATAACAAACATACAAAAATAGACGCATACATAGATACCAACATAACACATATAGACGCAACAAGGACACATACGTAGACACATATATATATAAATACATACACACATAAGCAAACACATATATGCGTTTACAGGCATCAACACATATACATAAAAATTAATCTAGACACATATATCGACACATATCTATAGCAACACATATATATATAGACACATCAACAAAGACGCATACATAGACACATACATAGACACATAAATAGAGATACCGATATAGACATATATATATAGACGCATACATAAACACACATCAACATAGTCACATATTAGACACATACATACGAACATACATAGAAACATACATAGACACATACATAGAAACACATAAACATAGACACATACATAGCCACGTAAATAGACATATATATAGACACATACATATACAATTACAAAGACACATACATAGACACACAAATAGACACATATATAGACACATACATAGACACACATAAACATAGTCACATACATAGACACATACATAGACACATACATAGACACATACATAGACAAATACATAGAAACATACATAGACACATACATAGAAACAGACATAGACACATATATCGACACATACATAGACACAAATAGACATAGTCACATAAATAGACACATACTTAGAAACATACATAGACCCATACATAGACACACAAATAGACACATACATAGACAAATACATAGAAACATACATAGACACATACATAGACACATACATAAACAAATACATAGAAACATACATAGACACATACATAGACACATACATAAACAAATACAAAGACACATACATAGACACATACATAGACAAATACATAGAAACAGACATAGACACATATATCGACACATACATAGACACAAATAGACATAGTCACATAAATAGACACAT
>NW_018480020.1:434999-436371 GCF_002113885.1 Mizuhopecten yessoensis | reverse complement strand
ACACATATATAGCCACATACATAGAAACATAAACATAGACACCGATATAAACATATATATGGACACATACATAGACACACATATATAGCCACATACATAGAAACATAAACATAGACACCGATATAAACATATATATGGACACATACATAGACACACATATAAAGCCACATACATAGAAACATAAACATAGACACCGATATAGACATATTAATGGACACATACATAGACACACATATATAGCCACATACATGGACAAATACATAGAAACATACATAGACACATACATAGACACACAAATAGACACATATATAGACACATACATAGACACACATCAACATAATCACATACATAGACACATACATAGACACATACATAGACACATACATAGACAAATACATACACACATACATACACACATACATAGACACATACATACACACATACATACAAACATACATACACACAAAAATAGACACATATATAGACACACATATACATAGTCACATTCATAGACACATACATAGACATATACATTCACACACAAATAGGCACATACATAGACACACATATACATAGTCACATACATAGACACATACATACACACACAAATAGACACATAGATATAGACACATACAAATACACATACATAACCACCTATATAGACATATATAGACACATACATAGACACATACATGGACACATGAATAGACACATATAAAGACACAAACATAGACACATATATCGCACATGTAGACCCATATACATAAACAAATGCATAGACACATACATAGACCCATAAATATACACATATTTATGGACACGGACATATAAACACATAAATTGACATATACATAGAAACACATACGTTAACTGTATATAACAAACATACAAAAATAGACGCATACATAGATACCAACATAACACATATAGACGCAACAAGGACACATACGTAGACACATATATATAAAAAATACATACACACATAAGCAAACACATATATGCGTTTACAGGCATCAACACATATACATAAAAATTAATGTAGACACATATATCGACACATATCTATAGCAACACATATATATATACACACATCAACATAGACATATCAACAAAGACGCATACATAGACACATACATAGACACATAAATATAGATACCGATATAGACATATATATATAGACGCATACATAAACACACATCAACATAGTCACATATTAGACACATACATACGAACATACATAGAAACATACATAGACACATACATAGAAACACATAAACATAGACACATACATAGCCACGTAAATAGACATATATATAGACACATACATATACAATTACAAAGACACATACATAGACACACAAATAGACACATA
>NW_018480020.1:404461-434850 GCF_002113885.1 Mizuhopecten yessoensis | reverse complement strand
ACATACATAGACACATACATAGAAACAGACATAGACACATATATCGACACATACATAGACACAAATAGACATAGTCACATAAATAGACACATACTTAGAAACATACATAGACCCATACATAGACACACAAATAGACACATACATAGACAAATACATAGAAACATACATAGACACATACATAGACACATACATAAACAAATACATAGAAACATACATAGACACATACATAGACACATACATAAACAAATACAAAGACACATACATAGACACATACATAGACAAATACATAGAAACAGACATAGACACATATATCGACACATACATAGACACAAATAGACATAGTCACATAAATAGACACATTCTTACATAGACCCTTACATAGACACACAAATAGACACATATACATAGACTCATAAATAGACACATATATAGACACATAAATAGACACACATAAACCTAGTCACATACATAGACAAATACATAGAAACATCCATAGACACATACATAGACACACATTAACATAGTCACATACATATAAACATACATTGACACATACATAAACACATACATAGAAACACATAAACATAGCCACATAAATAGAGACATACATAGACACAAACATAGACACATACATATACACATACATACATGTAGACACATACATAGGAACACATACACATAAACACATACATAGACATAAACACATACATAGACACATAAAAACTTAGAACCTTACATAGGCACATACATAGACACATACATAGATACATATATAAACACATAAATAGGCTCATACATGGAAACACATAAACATAGACACATACATAGACAAATATATAGACACATACATAAACACATACACATAGACATAAACACATACACATAAACACTTATTTAAATACATACATCGACACATACATAGACATAGACACATAAATAGATACATTCATACACATATAAATAAACATAGACATAGACACTTACACATATACAAAGATAGACAAATAAAGACTCTTATACATATAAAAATGCAAAAACACCTATATAGACACATACATAGACACCTATATAGACACATACATAGACACCCATATAGACACATATATAGAATCATACATATACACTTACATAGACACATACATATACATATATATATAGACACATACATAGACACATGAATGGACACATATATAGACACATAAATAGACACATATAAATACACATACATAGACACATACATAGACACACACAAACATATAAAAAATATATACAAACATACATAGACACATACATGGACACATATATAGACATATATATAGACACATACATAGACATAGACAGATAAATAGACACATACATAGACACCTATATGGATGCATATATCGACACATACATATACATACATAAACACATACATATACACACATATAGACACATACATAAACACATACTTAAACACATACATAGACACGTACATATACAAATACATAAACATAGACTCATACATATGCATAGACACATACATTTTTACATATATAGACAAATAAAGACCCATATACATATAAAATGCATAAACACAAACATGAGACAAATATAGACCCATATACATATAAAATGCATAAACACAAACATAGACACATATATAAAGACACACAAAGACACATATATAATCACATAAACATAGACACATACATAGATACATAAATGGACACATAAATAGGCACATACACAGACACATGCATAGACACATAAATAGACACATACATAGACACACATAAACATAGCCACATACATAGCCACATAAATAGACACATACATAGACATATAAATAGACACATACATAGCCACATATATAGACACATACATATACAAATATATAGACACATACATAGAGACATACATAGACACATACATAGACACAAACATAAACACATACATATACACATATGTAGACACATACATAAAACATAAATAGACACAAACATAAACATAGATTCATAAATATACAAAGACACTTACATTTTCATTTATGGACAAATATAGACCTATATACATATAAAATGCATAAACACAAACATAGACACATACATGAACGCATACATAGACACATATATAAACACATAAACATAGACACTTCAATAAAAATATATAAAGACACAAATATACACACATACATAGACACATACATAGACACATACATAGACACATAAATAGACACATAGATAGACACATACATAGACACATAAATAAACACATACATCGACACAAACATAGATACATACACAGAAATATACATAGACACATACATAGACACATACATAGACACATAGATAGACACAAACATAGACACATACATAGACACACATAAACATAGATACAAACATAGACACATACATAGATACATACATAGAAACACATATACATAGACACATACATAGACACAAACATAGACACATACACAAACATAGACACATACATAGACACATGCATAGACACATAAATAGACACATACATAGACACATACATAGACACAAACATAGATACATACACAGAAATATACATAGACACATACATAGACACATACATAGACACATAGATAGACACAAACATAGACACATACATAGACACACATAAACATAGATACAAACATAGACACATACATAGATACATACATAGAAACACATATACATAGACACATACATAGACACAAACATAGACACATACACAAACATAGACACATACATAGACACATGCATAGACACATAAATAGACACATACATAGACACATACATAGACACAAACATAGATACATACACAGAAATATACATAGACACATACATAGACACATACATAGACACATAGATAGACACAAACATAGACACATACATAGACACACATAAACATAGATACAAACATAGACACATACATAGATACATACATAGAAACACATATACATAGACACATACATAGACACAAACATAGACACATACACAAACATAGACACATACATAGACACATGCATAGACACATAAATAGACATATATATTGACACATACATAGACACATACATAGACACATACATAGACACATACATAGACACACATAAACATAGATACAAACATAGACACATACATAGACACAAACATAGACACATATATAGACATATACATAGACACATGTATAGACACATAAATAGACATATATATAGACACATGCATAGACACATAAATAGACATATATATAGACACATACATAGACACATACATAGACACACATAAACGTAGATTCAAACATAGACACATACATAGACACAAACATAGACACATACACAAACATAGACACATACATAGACACATGCATAGACACATAAATAGACACATACATAGACACATACATAGACACATACACATAGACACATACATAGACACATACATAGACACACATAAACATATATACAAACATAGACACATACATAGACACAAACAAAGACACATATATAGACATATACATAGACACATGTATAGACACATAAATAGACATATATATAGACACATACATAGACACATACATAGACATAGACACTTACATAGACACATATATAGAAACATTCATAGACACATATATAAACACATACATATGCACACATAAACATAGATACATACAAAGAGACATACAAAGACACATACATAGACACATACATGGACACATACATAGACACATACATAGACACATACACATAGACACATACATAGACACATACATAGACACATACATAGACACATACATAGACACATACAACATAGACACAAGCATAGACACATAGATAGACACATTCATAGACACATACATAGACACACATAAACATAGATACATACATAGACAAATACATAGATAAATACATAGAAATATACATAGACACATACATAGACACATNATACATGGACACATACATAGACACATACATAGACACATACAACATAGACACAAGCATAGACACATAGATAGACACATTCATAGACACATAGATAGACACAAACATAGACACATACATAGACACACATAAACATAGATAAATACATAGAAATATACATAGACACATACAAAGACAAAAAATAGAAACATACACATAGACACATACATAGACACATAGATAGACACAAACATAGACACATACATAGACACACATAAACATAGATAAATACATAGAAATATACATAGACACATACAAAGACAAAAAATAGAAACATACACATAGACACATACATAGAAACATACATAGACACATACATAGACATAGACACTTACATAGACACATATATAGAAACATTCATAGACACATACATAAACACACATAAACATAGATACATACAAAGACAAATACATAAACACATAGACATAGACGCAAACATAGACACATACATAGACACATAGATAGACACATACATAGACACATAGATAGACATAAACATAGATACATACATAGACACATACATAGATAAATACATAGAAATATACACATAGACACATGCATAGACACTTACATAGACACATACATAGAAACATACACATAGAAACATACATAGAAACATACATAGACACATACATAGACATAGACACATACATAGCCACATATAATCTTAGACACTTACATAGACACATATATAGAAACATTCATAGACACATATATAAACACATACATATACACACATAAACATAGATACATACAAAGACAAATACATAGACACATACATAAACACATACACATAGACACATGCACATAGACATAGACGCAAAAATAGACACATACATAGACACATACATAGACACATACATATAGACACATACATAAACGCATACATATACATATATATATAGACACATACATACACACACACATAAACACATTCATAGATACATACAAAAACACATACATTGACACATATATAGATACATACATTAACACATACATAGACACATATACATACATAGAAACATACATAGACACACACATACATAATCCTTCTTCTACCATTGGTATTAAGGGATTTTATCCTAATTTAGTATGGAGCATCCCTGGGCCATTGGGATTTAATTTCGTATAAGCAGTGGGTTTGGTCTTCCAGGTGGCAGAAGGGCGGGGCCCAAAAGGAGAAATAGAGGTAAATCCTTTAAAATCCTTCTCCGACCATCGGGATTAAGTGATTTTATTCTTATTTAGTCTGGAGCATCCTTGGGCCAAGGGGACTCAAATTTGTATAATTGGTGGGTATCACCCCCTAGGGGAATAGGGGTGGGGCTCTGTTTGAAGTTTGTTCTCAAGTACTGGATGGATCTTTCTGAAATCTCATATGTACTTACAGCACCTACAATTAAGTGCTATATCTTTACTTCATACCAATTGTTTTAAACATATTCATGTGAGCGATACAGGCTCTCCGGGCCTCTTGTTAATTTAAGTTTTTCTTAGATTTCCAACCTGTTATCGCATTTCAAAGTCAAATTTTGCGCTGTCTGTCAATTTGACCTGTTCTTGTGACGTCACGAGAACACGCAACCGTTCCCGGCAAAAAAATATAGTTCGTGGAAATAAACACAAAATGATCAATTTAATTTCAACAATTTAATCAATAAATTCCACCCTGAAAATATTTACCTTTTATACAACACAACTACATGAATTGTAGCGAGTTGCATTGATCATCGTTCAAAACGACGACGTCATTTAGTCACGACGTCACAAACATGTTCTTCATATCACTACACTAAAGGGAATTATTTGAGTATTATGATCTGATACCTTTCTATTTTGTTTGGTAAGGTGGCAATGCAGAGCAAATGGAAATATTTGAAAATAATCTCCTCCTTCGGGTTCGATACAAAATAAGTAGGTATCCGAAAAAACACCCACAAACAGTTGGTTACTTACGAGTTGTTAAACGTCAGTGCGTTTCAGTAAATGAAACTCAACCTGCTTAGCAGACGACACCCAATTTTTTTTTATAAAATCATTGCAATATATTTAATAGGATTTAATAGGAAAAACGATGGACGCAGACAGTTTTCTGCCTCTATATCCATATCAATGATACAATACATAATTTAATAAATTAACATTCAATTTTATTATAAAACACTTATAATTTGCCAATGGTCATATTTCATATCCATATTTTTCTTGTGTTCAACTAAATTGACCTCGAGTTCTTTAATTGTAGGTTGAGTCTATAACTCTGTGGGAAGCTGTTCCTATTCTGACAGTTCAGGGCCCGTATTCATGAAACCGTTCTCAAGCTCAAGCATGGATTTTGTGCTCAAACCTAATTTCTTGATCCGGTTATCAATTAGAAATAATATCATAATTTGTCAATGACTTTTTGGGGAAAATGAAGTGACTTAAAGCCAAACAATGTTTACAATGTTACATTTAACATTTGACATTTTGATCGTTCAAATGTCTCCTCGTATCCATTGGTATTTTGAAAAAATGTATAGTGATATAATGACGGACAAAGTAAACACGAGTAGACGACACATAACGATTGCGTCGTTGTGCGTTTTATCATAACCCATATTTTGATAGAAAAAAAATACTTAATGCATTTACAAAACATTATAAAAGAATATAGAAAACAGCATTATGTACATGTACGCCGAAAATGAAAACCGGAAAACAGCACTTTACATGTACTACACAGAAAATGAAAGCGAAAGTACAAAGTGTTATGAAAACCGGAAAACAGCACTATACATGTACTACACAGAAAATGAAAGCGAAAGTACAAAGTGTTTTCAAACGTAAACAGTCTACATTGACAGTAGTAGGTTCCCGTGATCAACTTCCAAGAAGGTTATCAGTACACATAAATCGTCATGGGCTACAAACGGGTATAGTTACCTGCTTGTATACATGTACGTGACAGGTCACTCGTCTAGCCGCCATGATCAAATATTCGACTCCAGACTGTCCTGTTGTAGAGATGTGGGACAAATCGCGTAATTTCTGCTAGAGGATGGACTCGTTTGACCGTAAGTGTATGCCAGTCACAACAAAACTACGTACAACTCCCTGAAATTTCATATTATGTCATATGTAGCTTGCCGAACTATGGCCGACGTTGTTTCGTGTGTGACTTCTAAGTGTCGGGTAAATGTTTCGTGTGTGACTTCTGAGTGTCGGGTAAATGTTTCGTTTGTACGTTTTATATGTCAGTTTTTATGTATTGATTGTATATATATAAGTAGCGCTCCAGTATATTGCCGACGTGTCATGTGTGTAAATGTATGTAGTGTTTCTGAATATTACCGACGTGGTTTTTTATGTAGTGTTCCGGTATATATGAAGTGCTCCGGTATATTGCCGACGTGTCGTGTGTGTACATAAATGAAGTATTCCGGTATATTGCCGAGTTGTCGTGTGTGTACGTTTATGAAGTGTTAATGTATATTGCCGACGTGTCGTGTGTGTACATATATGAAATGTTCCGGTATATTGCCGACATGTCGTGTGTGTACATTTATGCAGTGTTATGTATATTGCCGACGTGGCGTGTGTGTACAGATATGGAGCGTTCCGGTATATTGCCGACGTGTCGTGTGTGTACGTTTATGAAGTGTTCCGGTATATTGCCGACGTGTCGTGTGTGTACATATATGAAGTGTTCCGGTATATTGCCGACGTGTCGTGTGTACATATATGAAGTGTTATGTATATTGCCGACGCGTCGTGTGTGTACATATATGAAGTGTTCCGGTATATAGTCGACGTGGCTTGTGTGTACAGATATTTAGCGTTCCGGTATATATGAAGCGTTCCGGTATATTGCCGACGTGTCGTGTTTGTACATAAATGAAGTGTTAATGTATATTGCTGACGTATATTTTGTGTACATATATGAAGTGTTCCGGTATATTGCCGACGTGTCGTGTGTGTACATATATGAAGTGTTCCGGTATATTGCCGACGTGGCGTGTTTGTACATATATGAAGTGTTCCGGTATATTGCCGACGTGGCGTGTGTGTACAGATATGAAGTGTTAATGTATATTGCCGACGTATCGTGTGTGTTCATATATGAAGTGTTCCGGTATATTGCCGACGTGTCGTGTGTGTACAAATATGTAGCGTTACGGTATATTGCCGACGTGTCGTGTGTGTACATAAATAAAGTGTTAATGTATATTGCCGACGTGTGTTTTGTGTACATATATAAAGTTTTCCGGTATTTTGCCCTCGTGTCGTGTGTGTATATAATTAAAGTGTTCCGGTATATTGCCGTCTTGTGTTGGTTAATATATAGCCTCCGGGGTATCGCCGACGTGTCTTTTGTGTATATATATGTAGCATTCTGGTATATCGCCGACGTTGCGTGTTTGTACATATATGTAGCGTTCCGGTATATATGAAGTGTTCCGGGGTATTGTTGACATGTCGTGTGTGTACATATATGAAGTTTTCCGGTATATTGCCGACGTGTATTTTGTGGACATATATGTAGCGTTCCGCTATATTGCCGACGTGTTGTTTGTGTATATATATGTAGCATTCTGGAATATCGCCGACGTTGCGGGTTGGTACATATATGTAGCGTTCCGCTATATTTCCGACGTGGCGTGTGTGTACAGATATTTAGCGTTCCTGTTTATTACAGACGTTTCGTATATGTAGATATATGCAGCATGTCAGTACATTGCCGACGTGTCTTGTGAGAACATATATGTAGCGTTCCGGTGTATATGAAGTGTTCCGGAATATTGCCGACGTGGCGTGTGAGTACAAATATGTAGCGTTCCGCTATATTGCCGACGTGTTGTTTGTGTATAGATATGTCGTATTCCAGTGTATTTATGACGAGTCTTGTGCAACATTTATGTAGCGTTGTGGGGTATCGCCGACAATTTTTTGTGTACATATACGGAGTGTTCTGGTGTTTTACCAACGTGTATTTTGTGAACCTATATGTTGCGTTCCGGTGTATCGCCAACATTTATTTTGTGTACATAAATGAAGTATTCTGGAGTATCACCGACATGTATTTTGTGTACATATATGGAGTGTTCTGGTGTATTACCGACGTGTATTTTGTGTACATATATGTAGCGTTTAGGTGTATCGCCGACATTTTTTTTGTGTACATATATGTAGGGTTGTGGTATATCACCGACGTGTATTTTGTGTACATATATGTAGCGTTCCGGTGTATCGCCGACATTTTTTTTTGTGTACATATATGTAGGGTTGTGGTATATCACCGACGTGTATTTTGTGTACATATTTGTAGCGTTCTGGTGCATCGCCGACATGGCTTTCGTGAACATATATGTAATGCTCCGATGTATTGACTGGTCTTGTGAATGTGTACATTTCTTACATATTTCTTACCTGGTATTTGCAGATATGAAGGCGTATTTACATGTCTTGTTCATATGTAAGATTTTTTTTATGATCATATCTTGATTCAAGACTTTCTGGGCCTAGCACTAGCAACAGACATTTCTGTTGTGGCATTTGCATTTGTTATCGTTGTCAGTTGATACCTAAAGTTTAAATTTCACGCGCAAGCTCCCAATACTCATGAAATAGCGTAGTTTTGACAAATGGACTGGTTTCGACTGACTCAACATGAAACACATGAGTATAAACGTACCTTCGGGTCGCAACTGAAAACGGCCACATACATGTATAAGAATGGCGCACCGCCAAAAGATCTTTCTCGAAAACAGTTTTTCCAAAAAAAGTTGTGAGATCATTCATCAATTATCAATTTGCAGTCATATTAGAGCAGAAACGGAGAAACAATTTTTCTGTAGTGAATGTCGTTTAATTTGGTCTCAATTTATCTACAAAATAAATAGATAAAAACTAAATAGTTATAATATTAGCAATGTTTTCAAAGGGTAATGGTTACCACTTCACTTGCTGTAACAGAAACAAAGGGCATGTTTGCTTTAATTGATAAGTCAAATATATTGATAATATACAACATTTATATAGCGCCCTATATAATTTGTAAATTACTCTAAAGCGTATAACATCACATGGATAATAGTTTTATTATAATTATTCAACAAAAAAGGGCTTACCATCACCATTGTACATTAAGCAAGAAGATAATCATCTCAATGACAATGTGCACATAAATGAATAAATAAATTGTGATATGTACATAACGTCCGTTCAAAGAGCCTAAAATGCAGACGTGAAGAGGTGAGAACACCTTTATATCTGGACAATATTACCGTTCCCCACATTCGATTCTGATANGGGGGGGGGGGGGGGGGGGGGGGGGGTCAAAATCAATGAACGTGAAGAAAGTGAGAGAAGCCAAAGATGCATTTCATATCTCACTTCCATATCTCCATCTTTTATTCTATCAAACTTTGATTACTATTCAACATAACATAATTGGAGATAATGTATTATTTTTCAGATTTATGTTTACAACCTATCTCGTTGATTTATAGGTCCGTTATCTGCTTCTTCCTGCACATTTGAACTTGAGCCAAGTATTTCAGTCGTATAATCTTTGTTATGATATTTTTACTTCAACTGATAACAGGTAATCTCAAAAGTAAACACACAGTGGCAACTGCATTCTATATATTATGTAATTCAGCGTAAGCTATTCCTCTAAAGGTAGATTTTTTCAGGTAACGTATCGTGTAACCTTTTAAAAAGTGATGACGTCATAACTCCCAATGTTTGACGCGACATTTGTTATTTTAACTAGTGATTGGTCTAAATTGCTCAGCAGCGAAATTAAACGCAATGTTGTGTTTTGTGCCAAAAAAATGTTTTTGTCATTAAAGAATATATAGGTATTGACTTCAAAGTGTTGTCTGAATTTTAAAATTTAATTGTAAGGAATAACTAAAACTAATAAACTGAAGTTATGACGCACACTATACACACTAAATGATAAATAAGCGCAATAATATATTTCATAGCTGTCGTTATAACTCATATTACTGCCGCCTAAGGAAAACTATGGCCCGAATACTCTATACAAAACGTTCAACAATGAATTGCATTGATGTTTTATATTGATTTTGTATATATAACGCCTCTATTATGCAACGTGAGGTTTAAATACACAAGGTTACAAAGCCTTGCAAGGCCTGCATAAACGTGTTTATACCCGCAAATATTGCATATAAGAATAGACAAACCGGTTGAATCGGATACGCGTATCCATTCTAGTTTGATAATATTGCTTAAGGATCCGCGTACCACTGCCAAAATCTGTAACTATGAATATGCATTTTTTTACCAATTTATAGCGAAGGGCAATGTGAGCTTATGCCGTGGCAAGGCGTCCGTTGTCCGTCGTTCGTCCGGCGTCAACTTTTCCATTTAAACGACTTCTTCTCAATAACCAACAAGCCAAATGTCATGATATTTGGCAGGTTGGTTGCTGGGATGAAGCCCAATAAAGTTTGTAAAAGGAAATGACCTTGACCCATATTCAAGGTCACAGGGGTCAAATTTGTTGAAACTTTTAAACGACTTCCTCTGGTTAACCAAAAGGCCCAGAAGCGTGATATCTTGCTGATAGGTTCCTAGGATGAAGCCTGACAAAGTTTGCGAAAAGAAATTATTTTGACCTATATTGAAGGTCACAGGGGTCAAATTTGTTAAATCCTTCAAACAACTTCTTCTGATGAACCAAAAGGCCCAGAAGCGTGATATTTAGCTGA
Source organism: Mizuhopecten yessoensis (assembly GCF_002113885.1). NCBI lineage: Eukaryota > Metazoa > Mollusca > Bivalvia > Pectinida > Pectinidae > Mizuhopecten > Mizuhopecten yessoensis. The sequence continues at coordinate 423,156 of NW_018480020.1, read as the reverse complement.
TAGGTTCCTAGGATGAAGCCCAACAAAGTTTGCGAAAAGAAATGACATTTGCCAATATTCAAGGTCACAGGGGTCAAATTTCTTGAAACCTTTAAATGACTTTTCTGATGAACCAAAAGGCCCAGAGGCGTGATATTTGGCTGATAGGTTCCTAGGATGAAGCCTGACAAAGTTGCGAAAAGAAATGACATTTGCCCATATTCAAGGTCACAGGGGTCATATATGTTAAAAACTTTTAACAACTTCTTCTTAAAAACCAAGAGACTCATGCTGATAATATTTGGCTAGTGCATGCTGGGATGAAGAGCTGCCAAGTTTGTTCAAATGAATGACCTTTGCCTATTGTCAAGGTTATAGGGGTCAAATATGTTAAAAATATTAAACAACCTCCTCTAAATAACCAAGAGGCACAGGCTGAAGATATTTGGCCAGTAAGATGCTGGGATAAAGGGCTACGGAGTTTGTTCAAATGAATGACCTTCGCTCATATGCAAGGTCACAGGGGTTATTTGTCTTAAAAACACTTAACAACAAAGTTGTGATATTTCATTAAATCATCACTTGACAAGTGCGGTGTTTGAATCCATTTATTCAACTGCCTCGTGTCGTCTTACATACGGTACATACATATTACTCACACAGGAATCGCATGATCATCAAACGAACCTAGACTTACACTATGATCGTTGGCTTGTTCACAGAATAGAACATCAAAGTTGGAGTGTTCGTCAACATTCCCTTTATTTTGTCGAGCGTATCTTGTTGACGCGGCGTCCATTGCCAAACAATGTCCGATTTAAGTAGATCTGTCATGGGACGCATGATGGTTGATAAGTCGAGAATAAATCTTCCCAGGTAATTGATCATACCAACAACTCTTCTCAGCCCAGTTACATCTTTCGGAGCGTCCAATCCTCTTATCGCCTCGACGCGTCCAGGATTGGTACTGATGCCGTCCCCACTCACGACATGCCCAAAGTACTCAAGTTTGGACTTTCCAAACTCGCACTTGTCCTTGTTTAGCTTAGGGCCTGATGCTCGTATCCTATCTGGGACCTTTGCCAGGCGCTCGTCATGTTCCTCTTGAGTCTTTCCATAGATCAACGTGTCATCGATGATCGCCTCAACTCCTTCTAGACCGGTCAACAACTCTGTCATTTAACGCTGGAATATTTCATATGCAGATGTTATTCCGAATGCCACTCTACGGAAAGCGAAGCGTCCAAATGGAGAACACCTTGGCACCTGCTAGCTTGGGAGCTATATCATCAAGGGTTGGTAGCATGAAATGTTCTCGCTTTACAGCCTCGTTTAACCTTTTAGGTCAACACAGATACGGATCTTCCCAGTCTTTTTCACCACCGGAACCATGGGGGCGCACCAGTCTGTTAGCTCGGTCACCTTTTCTATGATACCATCGCGCTCCATTCGGTTATGTTCGTCTTCGACCTTTTCGAGTAAGGGAAATGGTACGCGCCTAGAGGCGCTAATACAATAAGGAGATGTGTGCTCTTTTAACTGTATCCTGACTGGCTCGCACGCCAGCAGTCCTGTTGGTCCAAACAGGTCATCAGTAACAGCTTCAACTCTCATTATAAGTCCCATTTGGTGTGCGACACTCCTTCCTAGTAAGTTACTAGAGTTGTCTCCACCAATCACACATATTGGGAATTTGAATTGCCTCCCCTTGTGCTTAGTATGTCATTCAAATCTACCTAGGGATGGAAGGACTTCTTCTCCTGGACCCTGAAGTATAGAACCGATGAGACGCAATGCTGGACGTTGATTAAGCTTGTTGTATGTCGCTTGTGAGATAACAGTAGTGTCTGCTCCGGTGTCTATCTTGAATGTTATTGGTGTGTTACCAACTTTAAGTGTCACCTCCCATGCTTTTTCATAACTGTAGCATGAAGTTATGGCTCCGAGAAAGAATTCATCTTGCTCTGTCACTTCCTTTACAGCAACACCCTTTTTCGTCCGACAGCAGCACGCGAAGTGATCCATCTTGTTACACAACCTACAGCGCCTTCCCATAGCTGGACATTTATCTTGTCCATGACTGTGTCCACAACGCGAACAAGTTCGCTTTTCATAAGAATGAGTCTGTCGATTGTTATTGTACGACGGACCTTGTGAATGGTGTTGTTGGGTATTGGAGTAACTTTTCTTTCTGTGTTTTCTGCCCTTTTTAACCTCTTCCACTTGTTTGTGTCCACCTTGGTCTCTAATTTGAGCCTTCAATATTTCAGCCTGTCTAGCTGTTTGTAACGCCATCTCTAGAGTCAAATCCCCCTTCATTTGTAGTTTTTCCGAAATGTTCCGGTCAGATATTCCGATAACTACCCTGTCCCTCACAAACTCATCCTGTTCAGTAAATTCACAATGTTCTGCGATTTCGTACAATGCCCTGACAAACTCCTCCGCGGACTCACGAGGAGCCTGACTCCTCATGTGGAAACGCGCCCGTTCGTGCATAATGTTCCGTTTCGGAATAAAATAGCCATTAAATTTTTCAATAACTTTCTCGTATTTCTCCTCATCGCCGGCCACCTCGAACACAAACGTTTTAAATATATGTTCTGCCTGATTGCCCATGGCATAAATCAATGCACTTATCTGAACCGCATCTTCATCCTTGTGCAGTTTGGTTGCGGTCCTGTAACGCGCGAACCTCGTAATCCAATCGTTCCATCCGCTTGGACGACTGAAGTCAAACTTCTCTGGGGCCTGAAACTTCGCCATCTGGTCTAATCGATGTTACAGTTCCTATTTAATACCAGGAAGTCGTTGCACTTGCCTCAATCTGACACCATATTGTGATATTTCATTAAATCATCACTTGACAAGTGCGGTGTTTGAATCCATTTATTCAACTGCCTCGTGTCGTCTTACATCCCGTACATACATATTACTCACACAGGAATCCATGATCATCAAACGAACCTAGACTTACACTAGTCATTTTATGATAGAATTCTGTTTCTAACACAAACAACTTCTGAATAACTTAAGGTTCCAGGGTGATCGGTTGTTCATGTGAATGACCTTGATATACTTTCAAGGTCACATCTGGTCCAGAGTGCATAAATCTTTAAATAAACAAAAGGTTTAGGGCCATTAGGGTGATGTTTGACAAGTCGCATTCTGTAAGGAAGGCTATAGAGTTTGTTCAATGTAATGTCCATGTTTGGCTTTTAAGGTCACAAGGGTCAAATGTGTTTTAATCTTTTAATAGGTTCTTTTGAATGACTTCAGTCAAGACACTGATATTTTGCCTGTAGCATTATTTTAGTCCACTCTTGAAGTTACAATTGTGAGATTATTACAAGGTGAGCAATACAGACCCATTGGGCTTTTTGTTTTCTCATGTGACCATAGCTTTATTAAATCATTTCTGTACAGAAAACCATACATTGCGAAAAGAATTATGAAAAACAATTATAATAAAGACAATAAACAATAAACAACATTATTTTTTGTTCAAAAATACGAAGAGGGTATATCGATATTTGCACCCTTGACCCTCGATCACACTGTCGTTGCCTAATCAGCAGTAAATCCATTTTCCTACAACACATTATATACATATATCCGAAAAAGGGAGGTTACTCTATATATAAAAATTGGAGTCGTATTTTTTGTTGTTTTGTTGGAGAGAGATCCTCAAGTCTAAAGTGGCTGTTGTTAACTCAGCACGATATGCGCATGTTGTACGAACACTCAATTTAAGGATCAATGTCCTACTACAGGAGAAACCATAGAGAATTCTACAGTGGTTTTTTCGTATATATAGTAAAACCTCCCCTCAATTTCGTTTTGGATGTTACTGTTGCGCAATTGACCAGGTAGCTTAATCGATTAGAGCAAGAGTATATCAATCAGAAGTCTACGGTTCGAAACTTGTTCCAGCCTTGCTGAATCTTTCAAGCTCAGAAACCCCTGCAGGTTCGGTGAAAGAATAGGCCTGTTGTATTTCACTACCTGTCGGGGTTTTCATCTGTAACCACAATTAATATGCTGCCCAATGCAACATTTCTTTCTACTTCTTAAAAAAACCTGTTTGTTTCCTAGTGCCCTGCATGGCAATACCTCATTTTTGGCCTTAGTGGTGAGCGTTCGCCCAAGTTGGGTGAACAATGGGTTCTGTCCCCTGGCCGGTGCATACCAAAGTCCTTAAAATGGTATTTGTTATTCCCCGCTTTATGTGTAGCTTTTAAGGTTATCACAACAACTGCTTTACCCATTGTAGGTATGTGATCGGGTGGAATATTATACTAGAGGAATCATGATTCCAATACATATGGTAATCAGTTAATTATATGGTTAGGAAACATATTTAATATTTGTCATACTGTAAAAGTTCACATTTTTGCGGCAGTCTCGTGGTAACGCTTTTCGTGCTATAATTTAAGCGCTAAATTATGAAAGTGCCTATCGAAATTATTGTATTTTTTTCTATTCCGTCTTTGCATATTGCAGAGTTATCTTCCCTTGTGAGCAGGTATTGATTGTTACGTCATTGGTTTGTGTGAGAAAATGACGTCGTTTTCTCAACAATTGATGACGTTCCTCTCACAAACCAATGACGTAACAATCAATACCTACTCACAAGAGAAGATAACTCTGCAATACGAAAAGACGGAATTGAATATTTTCGGGGTGTACCAATGCATAAATTCGCTAATCTATCAAAATTCGATAATACGCTAAACTTTGAGAATGCTGAAATACGTTCGTTTATAATATGACTTTTTCAATAATATTTCATTTTATACAAAACAATATAAAAACAAAACTGTCTCCCGTTCTGAATATTGAGTAAACACAATATTCGATTGTGACCTCAATTCCGGAGTGATATTACACACGTTACATAAACATAATTTATGTGATGGCTTTATGACACTGCAGAACATGGTATTCATATGACGTCACAACCGAATAGGAACAGTCAATGTGACGTCACGTCATTTTGAAGCAGACGCAATTTTCATCGTTTCAGAGGTGGCTAAGTGCAAAATATTCGTTGCAGATCACAATCATACAGTTTGCTTTGTATTAAATGATAAAAAGAATCTGTCATTCGTTTCCCTTCATATAAGATTGATGAAACTCGTTTACGATTTTTCAAATTTTTCATATGATAAAGGGAATCTGTCATTCGTTTGTCAACATATTTATATTTATGATACTCGTTTTAAATTTTTGAATTGATAATCTTCCTTAAGGTTTCCTGTCCCATTGCACTGTGGTTTCACGTAAATACAGTAATTTCCCATTGATTTCGTTTCGGTTATGACTATTGCTTAGTTGGTCAAGAACTCTTCTGTTATCCAGTTACTCAGTCGGATCGAGGACAATATAGCATTTCGAGGTCCAGGATTTGAATTCTGGTTTAGCCACGCTGATTTTGTTTTCACTTCGATCACTCGCTGATTGTTTTTATCTTTTTTGTTTTTGTTTATTTGTTCCTTCTCTATTCATTTTGCATAAAGTAAAACGCAATGCATACTTTTTCCCTTAAATGGTTATCAAAGCAAAAGTCTTTTTTGGCAGTGATACGGGAATTCTTAATACACTAATTTGTATACCACAACATTTAAAGACGAGATCGACTGAATTACATACGGTGTTTCTATTACAGAGGGTGTAAATTCAAGCGCAAAAAAGAAGCTTAGCTACAACGACATGAAACTGTAAGTAGATAATATCCCTCATACCGACAGGATTTTAAAATGGCATGGGGAAAAGAGCCACAAATGTTCACTGGCGATCAGTTGACATCGTTACTCACTGAATCGGAGACATGCGCAGACGTCCTGGATTTCCTAGTTACCAAAGAGAGACAGCAGACAGAGTTGACCTTGAGTCGGCCAGGACTAGCACCTGATTACGTAATACAAATGGTGTTAGTCCTGCTAAAGGCCTCACAGTGCAAGACGAATGAAGTAGGCGTCATAGATCTCCTCACCATCCTGGTTGGTTCAAAGTTTTTCATGTGCGAGCTGGTAGCTACGTCATCAACGTTTACATGGCATACTGAAGGAGAAGACGCTCTCAGATTTATTGATAATTTAGTTGAAATACTTCACCAAGTGCATCAGCTGCTTCCGAACTTGTTCAACAACGCTTTTTCTCTGATTATCATCTTAAAGAAAAAAACAGAAGACATACTTATGACATCTACAGAAGAACAACGACAACGTTTTGTAAAATTGTCAGAAAAGCTATCAGAAATGAGAGACAATGTCATGAAGGTATTAGTGTCTTGTCCTCAAGACGATCCTCGGTTTCCGTTTGAGAGACAAGCCCCGCCAGACGACTTCCGTAACATCCCAATACTACCCAGAGTTGTCGATATCTTTTTAAGATCTCGCGGTTCATTTCTACGTAAAAATAAATCACGTGGTGGCTACGACGACCTGAATCATTACTTGGACGTCCAGTTCCGCCTATTAAGAGAAGACTGCATCTGTCCCTTACGCGAAGGTATCACCCAGTACGTGCAAGAGACGAGCACTGGATGCCATGTTCGCCAACTTCAGAACGGGAGGCTTTACAGGAATGTAATAGTAAAGAAACATGGCCACTACTTGGAAGAGGAACTATTCCAAGTTACACTTGATAGTCAACATGCCCAGAAAATTAATTGGAAGTCTTCCAAAAGACTTTTGCACGGATCGCTTCTTTGTTTCTCGGCCGACAATTTCCATACAATGGAATTTGCTGTAGTTGAAAGCCCGGACAGACAAATGCTCGCTGTATCATACATTTTTCCTGCTATTTTCCCCACTTTTACCGAAATTCAACTCAATACTAAATATACAATGGTTGAATCTTCTGCTTTCTTCGAAAGTTACCGGCACGTTCTAGAAGGTCTGCAGAGCATAGAAAAACTCCCGTTAGAACAATACATCGTTGATTGTAAAAACAGCATGAATCCACCTAGGTACCTACAAAATGATTCGTCAAAATATGACTTGGAGCCAATTGCTTCTGACCGACTCCTGACAACAGCATTAGATACTGAAAGGAAAACAGAGAATAATCTCCAAGTTAGACTACATGACCCTATGAGCCAGTGGCCAACGGCTGATGTTCTCCACCTCGACCAGTCCCAGTACGTAGCTTACCATGCTGCCCTAACGCAGGAGTTTGTTCTTATACAAGGTCCACCAGGCACTGGAAAAACACATGTTGGCATCCAGATTGTAAAAACTCTCCTGCATAACAAAAACGGATGGAGTCAGCCTTCCAAAACAGAGGAGGCAGGTTTATTAACTACTAGACTATTGGGAAAAAACTCAGATCAAAAGAATAACCAATTGCTTGTAGTTTGTTTCACAAACCATGCCCTCGATCAATTCCTTGAAGGAATTGTTGGTTGTTTTGAAGGCGAAAACAAGGAGCTCTTGCAAAATGAAATAGTGCGAGTAGGCAATCAATGTAAAAATCCAACAATCGACCCTTTTAGCCTGAAGTATCACAAAAAAGACCTTCACTGTGACTACACTAAACTTGCAAAGCTGAAAAAGACTGCAACCCAGCTACACACTCAACTGTTAACGATCTATTTCAGCTTACGAAACCTGCAAACCACAATACTGGAATTCGAGATACTTAGGCCTGCCATGTCGCAAAGGCACGCGAATGCATTCGTCTGTGATACACCCCATGCATCATCTCAAAAACTTTACCAGTGGCTACAGGCAGGAAAAGGCCCATGGATAAAAAAGGCCAGCCAAGCATACAAGAAATCACTTAAAACAACAAAACAACCAAAGCATGACCACGCCAATCGACAAACTGCAGTTAATCAGGATTTCATAGACACAGAAGCCGATAAAGCTGAAGAAGAGAGGCGTATCGACGACGACGACCTTCATTTAGCAACCCATGTGAAGATTGGGCTTGATATCAAGGAGGAAATTCAAAATATCCTGAAACCGAAACATGAGTATATGCCACAAATAGATGACGCATTGAAATCATTTTTGAAGCAGGAAGCAGACATCACATTGTCGAAATTGTGTTCTGTGAATATGATGAGAGCAATGGAAGTCAAATCACTCCGTGGTAGTCTGAACAAGCTCAAGCTAGAAAGACGATGGAGGCTGTATCGTTTCTGGGTTGACACATACAAGAAAATGCAACTTGAAAAAATGCCGCACGTAGAAAAAGAACACTTGCAAATTATGAAAGATTACAAAAAAGAGAAAAAAGAATCAGATGCAAGAATCTTCAAAAAATCAACAGTCATTGCCATGACGACAACAGGTGCCGCACGTTATCATGACATTCTCCAAGAAATTGGTCCAAAGATCGTAATTGTAGAAGAGGCTGCGGAAGTGTTAGAGGCCCACATTGTCACCGCTCTCAATCCAAAGTGTGAACACCTCATTCTGATAGGGGATCATAAACAACTAGAGCCGAAACCTTCAGTCATGCAACTGGCAATGAAATACAACCTGTCTCTTTCAATGTTTGAACGCATGTTGAACAATGGAATTGAAAACCATTGTCTACACCGGCAACATAGAATGCGACCAGAGATATCAACACTTGTTCGGGATATATACCCTGTTTTGGAGGATAATGAAAATGTTCTGGATTATGAGCATATCAAGGGAGTGAAAAAAGACGTGTTCTTCATAAATCACAACCGTCCTGAGGATTACACAGATGACATTAAAAGCTATTCAAACAGGCACGAGGCACAGTTTATCTCTGAGCTGTGCAGATATTTGCTTAAGCAAGGATACGAGGGCAATCAGATTACAGTGTTAGCTGCCTACACTGGTCAGATGTTTTCTATTCGTCATTGCATGCCAAAAGAGGAATTCACGGGCGTCAAAACTGTTGCCATAGACAACTTTCAGGGAGAGGAAAACGATATAATTCTGCTGTCACTCGTCCGAAGCAATAAAGAAGGAAAGATTGGGTTTCTCTCCAGGTCGAACAGGATATGTGTCGCTCTCTCCCGAGCTAAGAAAGGACTGTATGTCATTGGAAACTTTGACATGTTTGTTGCGTGCAGTTTACAATGGTCACATATTGTAAACAAAGTCAAACAAGCAGAGCAGTTCGGTGATCCCCTGCCTCTTTTTTGCCAAAACCGCCCACATGAAGACGGGGTACAGGTGACAGCATCTGCAGACTTTGCCAGAGCACCTGATGGCGGATGTCAGATACCGTGTGGATTCATACTACCGTGTGGTCATTCATGTCGTCTGGCTTGCCATCCAATGGACAGACAACATACCGCATATAAATGCAAGGCAGTATGTACTGAGACTTGCCCTAATGGTCATCCTTGTAATAAACCATGTCACCTCGGGAAGTTATGCAACTGTCAAAAAATTATGAAGAAACCTCTTCATTGCGGGCATGTCACAACTGTGCGGTGTTGTGAATTTTCGGAAGTTTGTGTTTGTTCTGTCTTTGTGAATAAAGTTCTCCCCTGTGGTCACCAAGCTGAAATGAAGTGCCATGCGGATCCAGCTAGGAACTCTTGTGAAGTTTTAGTCACAAAAATACTCGTGGACTGCGGACACACTGCAAAATTGCCCTGTTCGAACGTAAACTTCGACTTTAAATGTCAACAGAAAGTGTCACTTGTTGGTGGGGCATGTGGACACCGTTATCAAATTGCCTGTCACGAAGATTCAAAAACATATCAACGCGAAAACTTATGTCAGGAACTCGTAACAAAAACATTCCTGTGCATGCATGTTGAGGAAGTGATGTGTCGTGGTTCTCGGTATGCTAACTGTATAAAGCCCTGCACCTTCCAGTGTCATCATGGGCACTCTTGCAGCAAACTGTGTCACTTTCAAACTCCCTGTAAGTGTGAATTTCTAGTTGAGAAGATATTGCCGAAATGTGGTCATCAATTGCTGATAGAATGCCACTCAGAAGACGACCCGGCGTGGTTGCAAGTACCCTGTGAAGAAATTGTTTCTAAAGTAATCCCTCTTTGTGGTCATTCACAAAACATGAAATGCAAAGAATCCCCTCAGACGCAACAATGTCAGGAAATTGTTCCCAAAAAACACCCTCTGTGTGGTCACATGATTGCGATGATGTGCTCATTGACCCCCTCACGCTCCATGCTATGCAAAACTATCGTGCACAAGACACTCGTCTGTGGACACAAACAAGATCAAGAGTGTTCAGCAAGAAACGTTACGTGTACTGTGAATGTATTAAAGACCATTCCATGTGGCCATCAACAGCTTGTCCCTTGCAACAAAATGGACGCCCCAGTAACTTGCATGAAGAGGATAACAAAGAAGTTTCAGAAATGTGGACATGTAACAGAAATGTTCTGTTGGGCATCAGCACTATATCTGCATTGTCTCCAGACGCTTACTTTAACAAAATGTGGACATCAAAAGACGGTTTCTTGTGAGGAAAATATGCATGGAGTTGAAATGGAAAAAGCTGAAAGATTATACAAATGTAAGCTGACATGTTTTACCGAAGTGACATTGCATTTTGCGTGTGGCCATTCTGAAACGACTCAGTGTCATTTGTCCGAGACTGTGCGGCAATGTTCAAAAGGATGCTGTCCTCACATCTTATCATGTGGACACCACTGTACTGGAAAAGACGACGACTGTTCAAAGAAACTTTTCCACGCATATTGCACACAACCATGCAACAAACTTCTCGTGTGCGGCCATCATTGCAAGAGTGCAACATGCGGATTGTGTTCCATTTGCTCCAACGAATGTGAGAGATACTGTCCGCATCGCAAATGTGAACATCCGTGCTCACAAGACTGTCCGCCCTGCAAAGAGACGTGCTCTCTACAGTGTCCTCATCACAACTGTTCTCGCTTATGTCACGAGGAATGTAACAGGCCTCCGTGTAATCTTCGGTGCCCACTTATGTTGAAATGTTCGCATCCGTGCATGGGTTACTGTGGCGAACCTTGTCCGAGACTCTGCATTGTATGTGAGCCTGACAGACGAAATGAGTTCACTCAGACATGCAACGAGGACATACGTCTGGTACGACTTTTAGACTGTGGCCATGAGCATGATGCTTCGTTGTTAGATAAACTGTTAAAGGAAGATACCGAAAATGGTTTCAGTGTTTTGCGATGTCCATCTTGCGACAAAGTTATGCATTGGCATCCGAGATATAGTCATCAGCTGAAACAGCAATGGCATGCCATAGACGCTGTCAAAAAGATTCTGTTATCATGTTTAAAAGGCTGTACAAAACAGCAACGATTCCCAATGGTAGCAGGGGGAGTCTCAGATATCCGAACATACTTACGGAGGCTGAGTACTTTCTTGTACCTCAACGAAAATCTCAACACAGACAAAAATCATCATATTAAATGGCAGGAATGGCTAAGGTACACAATACAAAGTTTGTCGGCGTTTCTGGATGACCTTCCCATTGCTACACGATCCAGTGTGTTTGCTACCTTTAATGAAAGATTGCGGAAGTTAACTGCTGTTCAGTTGTTGATACACATGTACTCAAAAGGCAATGAGTCTGATGACAGTGATGGATCGGACGACGATTCTGATGATGATGCTGCAGATGGTGAGCATCAAAACGATGATGATGATGATGATGATGATGATGATGATGACGACGACCACGACATTGCCGACGATAACGTCCAAATCGAAGGCGAAAATGGTGATAAAAGGATTAAACATTCACTTAAAAAACAACACATGAACCACAAAACCAGCATTGCAACCGAAGCAATAACAACAGAACTCCAGACGCAGACGGAAGTGGAGATTTTTGTTATAACAAAACAGACATTCACGCAAAGTGATCTATCGAAATTCCGTGAACTTCTGTTGCCGTTCCTTACGGACTCATCCGAGGCCATCCAGTCGCTTGACTGTCCGGAGCTGCGAGGTGTCAGCATACATTTGGACGACTGGACACGCTGCATTAAAGGTATAATGTTGACATAACCCCGTAATTTTGTTCGTTTTGGGATGCGACTACATTATACTTACCCTATGTTTCCTTTATTTGAACGAGTTTTGTAACTCTTAGATATGTAAACTTTGTGTTAAGTCACATATATATATATCACATCAGTCCGCCTGAACAAACCCTAGAAAGCAGAGACGTCTAGCGGTAGATCTTGGATACTTTTTATCTTAATCTATGTATGTATATATGTTATATGTATTCTCTTTTATTCAAATGTTTTTTATTTGAATTTATTTTACCTTCTTGTATTCAATTCTGTTTATTAAAATGTTCGGTTTTTTAATTCATATATGTGTACCTTCAAAGTTTGATAAAACAAAAGAACAAAAGTAAATAAAGAAAACTTTTAAAACAAATTCAAAGCGATCAGTTGATTTCCACCCTAGATTGTTTTTTATAGGAAATTTCAAAGTTAATGTTAACTTTTTCTTTGTTTACAATTCTTTGCATATATTTCAAAGGTCATGTCCGACCTTCATCCTATGCAGGAGATAATTGTCTGGGATGTTCATCTGGGACCAAATGGACTGTTGAGATGGTAAGATAGTGCGAGTCGTTAGAGGAGCAAGAGTGTTATAGTAATTTAATATACTTCTGTTTGACTTATGTATACAAAAATTAAATAACTGCATTCCATTGTTTGCCCTTATTTACCTGCCCAAAATGTTAGTTCTTTATCAGCTCTGTGTTAGTCCGAAATCGAAAACACCTCTGCAGACTAGCTCTCCCTTGTCAGTTACCGTAACAGTCTCACGGAAATGCGTGTGGAGCTTGAAATGGTCTGACTCGACCCAGTATTTACCAACCATGAAAAAAATTGCAGCCGATAGCATGAGCGTTCAATAGGTTATGTTTTAAACTAAAGTAAGAATAGTGCTTTGATTAGTATAACAAAACAGTTACAGTAAACAGGAGTACGAATTGTTTGGCTTTAGAACGTTTCTAGATCCACTCGACTAGGCCTACATCTCTCGGTCTAGAGAAATATACCTGTCCACCTCGATATACCTTCTTACATTGTACATACCACAAGCCTGACTTCAACTACGGTACTGATACGGTATGTCCACTTTATTTCAACTTGTATATTACGTTTAAATATTTCTCATCCTGTTGATTTATGTTTAACTGCTTCGTTTCTGTTTTTTGATAGCTTCACCTTATGAAAGAAATACGCAACCAGATTGCATCAAAGAAAGTGAAAGACAAAGATGGTAACACACGAAGTCGACAAGAGAGTAGACAGCAATTAGAACAAAGTACCGGGGTAGGTGTGAATTTAGCAGGATTATTTCTATATGATGGTTTATTCTTCCGGATATACATCTTCAAAATGCAGTTTCAATTAATTAATATTCCATCTGCAGTCAAATGACTATATATTCCTCATATATATTTGCATATAAATATGCCGGTATGTTGTTTTGATTTGAACGAATTAATACACCATTTTCCAGACGAGCTTTGTGTTTTACAATATCTTGTGACGTAATGTTTTGTTATAAACAGTAGTATTTATATATTTTTCTATCATTAAAATAATGCATAGGTGAAGTGTATTAAAATTACATTTATGCAGTTCATCAGTTGATAAGCTGAACCCATATATCACATGATATGCAATAAGCACTCAGGAAACGTATGACTAGCAATAACAAGTAAATTACCCCTAGAGTCTTTATTCCATCACAATCTTATCCTTACACATTTGATGTACCATCTTTTTTCGAACAGCTGGAGCCATATGTAGCTACCTTGGGTGAGTTTACTGCAGGACCAGATGAACCACAAAGTCAATTTATGTCGCAATTTGGTGATAAAAGGCGAACAGTGAAAAACAGATACTTGGGGACAGAAGATGATGACCTTTGGGAAACCAAAAATAATTTGGGGACAGGAGATTTCGACCTCAGGGAAACCGAAGGGAACTGGGGGACAGGAGATGTTGGAACTCGGGTAGCCGACAGAAACTGGCGGACAGGAAAGGTTGAGCCTAGGGCAACCGACATAAACTGGAGGACAGGAAAAGCTGAGCCTAGGGCAACCGAAAGGAACTGGAGGAAAGGAAAAGCAGAGCCTAGGGCAACCGAAAGAAACTGGAGGACAGGAAAAGCTGAGCCTCGGGTTACCGAAGGAAACTGGCGACCAGGAAAAGCTGAACCTCGGGTTACCGAAGGAAATTGAAGGTCATAAAACTTTGAGCCTCGGGCTACCGAAGAAAGTAGAGAAAATTGATAGGGGCGGCGAAAAGAATGACCACGTCGATGTACCAGAGGAAACGTTTGTTATTAGGATTTTTGGCTTTCCAAGAAGTAGTAAACAGGCTATTTCTGTATTAGAGAAACATAGTGTTACATTCATTTTTAGTCTTGACATAAAATCCTTTATACGAAAACTTTTATTTTGTATATATTTTGAAAGCATATGCTGTACCTTTAGTAGGTGTTGTTGCTTATTATTGGGTAAGTTGTTTTATTTCATCTCTACTGATTTGTAAAAATAATAACTTGAAATTGCCTTTTATTGTTTTGGTCATTTTCAACTTCGCTGTAAGAAGTTGTTTCTTCTCATTTTTATCATTATTAATACAAATGGCAAATAGAGACATAGCCAAGGATATCATGAGCCATGCTTTATCCAGATTGTGTGTATGTTGCGAATTTGTTACTGTATACCTTGGTTTTTTCAATAGATTTGAAAACCATTTTTGTAAACAAAAAACAGCATAAAGGGTTAAAGGTTCATATCCTTATGCAAAAGATTTTCAGTTAGTGAATTATTATTTCACGTTCTACTGTTACACAGTTCTTTATATAGGTGGCATGCCTGTAATATTGGTTCATGTAACCAGTTTGGAATATTCATATTTTAATTATTAAGTTTTACTTGTATGAATTTAATACCCTCCATTATACTATATAGAAGTAGTACATTCCCATGTTTCCTGCATAAAATTTATAATATCACTGATCAGGAACTATTTGTTTCCTAGTTGATGTGTTGAAGCCCATTATCTTGTAAGTGCTGTAAATGAGAATTATTCGTAAGGCGACTCTTTTACTGATCGCGGGCGTTTTCAAGTTGGAAATGGTTCTTTAATCTTTATATTTATATATATATTTATCTTTAATCTACATATATCTACTCGCAAGTGGATATTTTCGTGCTAGCGTACTCCACGAAAAAATAAACGCGAGTATTTCCATAGCACGCAAATCGCCACTTTAACAGAATATTGTATTTGAAAGAAAAAAAAAATCATTTTTTGCTTTACGATCTTCAATCAGTTATTAGTTGCATGTTATTTTCTTATGATAATGAAACAACCTTGTTTTGTTTGATTTTGTTTTCTTATGTAATTTAAATCAAAATGTTACTTTATTCAATTATTTCAAATACAGGACAAATCACATAATGGCTAGCACAAACATAGAAATTATAAGTGTTTTATGGTCAATCGTTGATAACTGTCCTTTTAACTGTTTTCTATTGAAAGTCAAATTTATTTTATGAGCAAGAGAAAATATTACGATCGCGATTTATAATAGCATTGATATTATTTTATTGCAATTATTGAGGAGGACGTTTAGCTAACAAAATCGATTAAAAAGGCGACAGAAAGACGAAACTAGAAATTTCCAAATTCATCATTCTTCGGTTTATTTGCAAAGAAATATTTTGGAAAATCTCTGAGAATCCATTATTAGTTCGTTCAGTTACTTTGGTAAAAATAACATTAATTTGACATGTTTATTAACACTGACCATTTGTTTATAGGCGTTGGTAAACTTTCTACATAACACTGATTATAATTATATAATGTTTACAGATGTTATTGTTATAATATGTATCACAAATTATAACTCTGTATAATTGTATATGTTTACAAATGTTTTTGGTGAATTATCTCAATTTATCATATTATAATTATATAAAGTTTACGGATGTTTTTGGTAAATAATCTTAATATGTCATAGATTATATTTTTATAATATTTTCAGATGTATTTTCTGTTGGTGTGTGAATTATCATTATATATCACAAATTATATATATAGAACGTTTTCAAATGTGTTTTTTTGTGAATTAGCTTATATGTCACAAAGTTTTGTTTTGTGTAAATTTTCACTATATATAGCAAATTATATCTATAAAATGTTTTCAGATGTTTTTTTTGTGAATGAACATTATATATCACAAATGATAACTATAAAATATTTGCATGTGCTCTTTTTGGGGATAGTTCTTATATATCACAAAGAATATCTATGAAATGTTCAGATGTTCTTTTTGTGAATTATCATTATATATCACAAATAATATCTATAAATCTATAAAATGTTTTCATGTGCTCTTTTTCAATTCAATTCAATTGTAGAATTTTTTTCTTATAACAGAAATTGTTTAAATCGGAATTATTTCCCTTTGTTGAAAAGCCTCTTAAGGACTTTTCAATTTTGTTGTGTAAATCCTAATGTTTCAGTTCTTTCTTCTATTTTTTATTTGATTTTACTTTGTAAATTTTACAGAAATGTTTATTTTTATTATTACAGTTTTGTTTGTTTTATTCTTCATTAGTTAGTTAATGTTAACTTTGTCTATCTTAATTATTGGGCGGCTGTTTTGTTGTATCAATCTTCACAATGAAGCAACAGCATTGTTGCAGCATTTTTTCAATCTTTATTATTAAGTGACTGTTTTATTGTTTTAATTTTTATTAATGAGCAACATTTTGTTGTGTTATTCTTAACTATTTTGTTGCAGTTCTGTTGTATGAATCTAAATTGATTAGTGTCAGTTTATTGTTTCAATTTCACTTAAATAGCAACAGTTTTGTTGTGTTTATCTTTATTATTAGGTTACAGGTTTGTCGTGTCAATTTTACTTCATTAGCATCAGTTGCTGTTCCGATCTGAATTAAATAATGGAATGTTGTTATTTCAATCTCAATTATTTAGCATCTGTTTTGTTGTGTCAATCTTAATTATTTAGCAACAGTTTTATTGTTTCAATCTTAATTATTTAGCAACAGATTTATTGTGTCAATCTTAATTATTTAGCAACAGGTTTGTTGTGTCAGTCTTAATTATTTAGCAACTGTTTTGTTGTGTCAATCTTAATTATTTAGCAACAGTTTCGTTGGGTCAATCTTAATTATTTAGCAACTTTTTTGCTGTGTCAATCTAAATTATTTAGCAACAGTTTTGTTGTGCCAATCTTAACTATTTAGCACTGTTTTGCTGTGTCAATCTAAATTATTTAGTAACAGTTTTGTTGGGTCAATCTTAATTATTTAGCAACAGATTGTTGTGTCAATTTCAATTATTAAGCTACAATTTTTGAATTAATCTTAATAATTAGTCTACATTTTTGTGATAATCATAATTATTGAACGCCAGCCTTGCTGTGTGAATCTTAATTATTGAGTTACATTTTTATTGCGTAAATCTTTATTGCTTAGTAGGTGTTTTGTTAATCTTCATAATTTAGTAATTTGTAATGTGCCAATCTTTGTTATTCAGTCAACTCTATGTTGTGCGAGATTATATTTTTCAGCTCTGCTTCTTATTCCCCGGTCACATTCACAGATCGGACGCCAGATTAGCCATGAATACGATCCGGCATCATTCGTGGCAATCTTCTCCGTAGCTGTCCGTATTGTATCCTGGGTCAATCGTAGTAGTACTTGTATATCCGGGACAATTTTTGAGCACGTTCAAAAATTCACCACTGATCAGAGAACCGTAGTGCATCCTTACTAATCCGTAGCAGAACGCACGAATCTGCTGTAGTCCGTAATAACCCGTAATTATCCCTCCTTATTCGTAGTACATCCCCGGCCTCAAGGCGCGAAGGATCGGTGTTACGGTGAACTACGTACTTAATTGTACTAAACCGTACTAAAATTAAAATAAAGGTTGTGAAATGAACACGCGAGCGCGGGAGTTTGTACGGATTGCTTACCGTGCAGGTCCGTGCGAGTTCGTAGTTATCCGTGCCAGACCGTTTTAATTTGTGCTAACCCGTACTGAAATCGCAGCGAACCGTTGTTAATCCGCAGTGCATACGCCGTGACACGTGTCATTCAGTACTAAACCGTACCAACCGTAGCAATCCGTATCACTTCCCGTTGTCAACTAGCCCCTATCCGTAGTCAAATCGTGGTGTATCCGCAACGGACCACGGATATAGACTATTCCGGGGTTAACCGTGAATTTCCACCCGTAGTGGATCCGGCGAGACAATCCGTGAATGTGTGACCGGGGCATTAGTAATTATTTTGTTAATCTTTATCTTTTACTTTTTTTGTATTGCCGTTAAGCATAATTTCGTTTAATTTTTGTCAATCTTCACAATTGAGTCAATGTTTTGCTTTTTAATTCTTTATCATAGTCAGTAAATGTTTTGTGTCAATCAGTTAATTGAAATATTACAATAAAATACCTTTGAATCGTAGTGCCAAACAAATCATATGTATACATGCAATCGAGTAAAATAAATAGTTTCCGTTTCATCTTATTCGGTGTTTAAGTTTTGATCATTTGTTATGGAATTATCCTCCTTTTGAGTCACTGACATGGGGCCAAGCTGATGGATGTCTATCTTGATGAGTTACTGGCATTGAGCAAAACTTGAAACTATTCTTTTTTAATGAGACACTGTTATTAGTCCCAACTAAAGAATATCCTTCGTGAGAGACACTGGTATTGAGCCAAATCT
>NW_018480020.1:376572-404071 GCF_002113885.1 Mizuhopecten yessoensis | reverse complement strand
TCTCGGATGAAAATGCACTTGCAGAGACACAATTATGAAGAAAAATGCCATAAAATTGCAATTTTCTCCCGTTATATAGTTTTGGATGCAAATTTCCATCAGAAAATCGGATAGAGCTTTACTTGTTTCATATGTGTACCAAAAATCAGCTAATTCCATGTGGTGGAACGTTCTCATATCGCCGCCTGAATGTGGTTGTAAATTGAAAGAAAAGGGGAAATGAGTAACAACCTTGTCTGAAACCCTATTATATAGCTTATTATATACAAACTTTTATATTGAATATCAGAGCGGATATTTTCATGACAGTTTTATGATGTGTAACGACTAAATAAACAGTATCGATATAAAGATTTACACTGAGGACACCCTGATACATGAATACTGTTCTATCTCAAGTTGTCCTCTTCTGAATTTTCTGATCGTGTGGCCTTGTACATTTATCCGTATCTTCTTGTCTTTGTCTATACGTTTACGGAATCATTGACTCGACGCTAGCTATTCTTGTCTCACTTTCCTTGTTTTATTGTCCCATCTCCAAAGCGTTGTGGCTCTGTCAGGGTTGGGACCCTGACTTGTCTCACTTTCTTTGTGCCTGCCGACCACGCCACATCGAATAGATAGATTATCCATATGAAATACTTTATTTTGTTCTAAGTAATCAATCAATTCTGCGCTTCTTGGAGGTATTGAATGTGATTTATTATATTGTCTTGTTATTTTGTGTAATTAGTTGTTCGTTATTTATCACACATTTTCGCATAATTGTACCAAACTACTAAGTATTAGCTGTTTACAGCAATCATCGGTGGCTTGCTATTTTGTTACTTTATCGACGCTTCATAAACCAATCGTTATTGTTTCAAGATGGAGGGTAAATGTGTTGGAGAAGGGTGTCAAGTATACTTCAAGAAACGTAGTGGCAATAAGAACAGAAGTGCACGCAATGTAAATAGTCCACAATATAAATGGCTCCTAGATACGCTGGTGCAACAAGGATTGATGTCAGCAAAGGAACAAGCACTTATTTGCCAGAAGTGCTACATGAAGTATCTTCGGAACAAAAATCAGCCTGAACCTGAACCCGAGCAGAACCAGGAAATAGAGGAAGAAGACGACTCCCCGTCCCATATCCTGCCGTTGCTGACCCTTCATGATCTTTTGAATGGATCATCTTCACACAAAAAATGCTGTCTCTGTCTTGTTACCTTTGCAAGAAATGGAACAAAATCATCAGTCTTACCAAAACGTGCAAGACATCACCTGATCTATTCACACAAACTGTGGTGTCCCACCTCATCCCGCGTCTGCTCCATTCACCTTATTGGTAACGACTTAGATCCGTCTACAGAGGTTGTCCTTGATGGTAGAGGTTCCTTGGAATCTCAGTTACCATCAAAATCGTCCGAAATCATTAATGACCTCCTAGAGGTGTCGCACGTCCTTTCACAGAACCAGTCTGCGTTTACAATAAGCTTTTCTTCTCTTGATGACTCGGCATGCATGGCCTGGACAGGTTGGTCCAAAGATCAGTTCCTCGAAATCCACTCGCACTGTTCCCCATATCTTTCATCTGGTATATATACCAAGACTACACACGATGCTCTATTACTGTTCTGGGTAAAACTGAAAACCGACATTTCCTGGAGTCAGTGTTCTTCTCTTTTTGGAATTTCCAAGTCAAGTGTGTCCAAAACTTTCCACTCCATAGTACAGGCATTAGACACATCGATAGTCCCACAATTTCTAGGTCCGGATCACTTGACAAGAGAACAGTTGCTCGGGCACAATACTGTCTTTTCAGAAGCATTTTTTGGAGATAAAGCCACTGCCATATTAGATGGCACCTATATTTATATCCAGAAAAGCTCCGACCACAAGCTCCAGAGAATGTCCTACTGTGGCCAGAAGAAGAGAAACTATCTCAAATTCATGAGCATCGCCTTACCAGATGGCTACATTCTGGACACAGTAGGACCATTCACTGGCAGCGAAAATGATGCTACAATTACAAAAAAAGTCATGGACAAGCTAGTTACTTGGCTACAACCAGACGACAACGTTGTCGTTGACCGAGGTTTTAGAGATGTCCTACCAGTTCTCGAAGCCTCTGGCCTCAATGCTAGCATGCCGTCATACCTGAAACCCGGTCAAAGTCAACATTCTGACGTCCAAGCAAATCTTGACAGAACTATCACCAAATCGAGGTGGATTGTGGAATCCTATCATGGTCGTCTGAAACACTGGACGTTCTTCCGAACGCAATTGGTGTCTAACAGCTTTATCAATGTCATCGAGGCTTTGCTTCGAACCGTCACAGCCTGTCTGAATGGTATTAGAGGACCGATCTACCAGAGATCTCCAGAGAGAGATGCCAAAGATAGGCTAATGGCTGAACGTATGAAGGACCGTTTGACAACACCGAATGGTTTAGCTCAGAGAGTCAAGACAGATCCGGATCTATCTAGACGGGCAAGGTCCGAGTTTGTCAAGATGGATGCATCTTCCGTACTGTTTCCCCGTCTCGATCTTGATTACTTGAGAACCATTACGTGTGGAACGTATCAGATATCTCTGGCTCCTGGTTACATCGCCGAACATTTAAGTGATGACGGAGACTATGAGGTGTGGCTTTACCAGCACTCCCCAGACCTTCTCCGATGTCAAATACATTCTCGACACAAAAGCCAAACGAAATATAACGTTTGGATACGGTTCACCGTTTCACCCGATGTTGAGGCCCCAATAAAGGACTACTACTGCCAGTGCCCAGTTGGAGAGAGAACGATGGGAATGTGTGCGCACATCTCCAGTATCTTGTACTACCTTGGGTATTACAGGACGCTGGAAAACCCTCGACCATTACAACCACAGGTAAAGAAATTCCGACAAAACTTGAAATAGTTTTCCATGCGGCAACGGAGTGCATATGTCGAAAGTATGTTTGGGGCTCGATATGAAAGATCCCCGTTACCATGTGACTAACCAAACTTATAAATATAGGTATTATACAATCGCCCGTAGCTATGAACACTCCCGTAAATGCGAAAACCAACCAAAATCATAAGGAACACGTTTTGTTTGTTGTTCTGTCTATTTGTCAGCCAATGTCTTCAACCACGGGGACTTGTGAAGTAGCCATCTTGGATTTTTTTTATGAAAAAGTGTTTCTCTCACTTTTTTTCATATCTGTGTACATATTCTCAACATACCGAGCAAATACTCTCGTTTTTTTGTTAATTATCTAAAGAAAGTCGAAAATCGGCAATTCAACCATAGGCTAATTCAACCCAACATTTGAAAATGTTCCACCACTTACATTTTGATGATTTTTCCTCTCATCAATAGCATATTACGTACTGTTTAATAGGATAAAAATTGGTTTGCATCCAACGCCCATAAAAGGGTGTATTCTCTAAAAAACACAGTTTTTGTGTCTAAAATGTTATCATCGAAAATGGCATTTTTGAGATTGTTTCTTCCATAAAACAGCCAAATGGCGCGATGGAAACATGATTTTTTGTCACAATCATGCCATGAATGTATTCTTTACGGTGACCATCATTTGATTAGATTTTCATTAATATTTTACATAACATGCACATTTTATCAACACTTAGACAGCTTCTGAAAGGTACAACTTTGAGGAGCCATAAAAAACAAACCAAGTGACCTAAATCTTTATACTTTATAGATTTGTGACCACAACGGCATGAGCAATGCACCACCAACAGGAAATTTGAATCAGAGAAGGGGCCGTTTTGGAAACCGGCCCTTTGCCAAGTGATCATATTTTGTATCCATATTTTTCTTGTGTTCATCGAAATTGACCTTGAATTCTTTAATTGTAGGTTGAGTCTATAACTCTGTAGGAGGCTTACAGTCCAGGGCCCGTATTCATGAAACCGTTCTGGATTTTGTGCTCAAGCCTAATTTCTTTACCCGGTTATCAAATAATGATAGTATCATATTTCGTTAATGATTTTTTTTTGGGGGGGGGGGGAATGAGACTTAAAGCCAAACACTGTTTTCAGTGTTAGCATTTGACGTTTTGATCGTTTGACATGATTTAAGTGAGTTACAAGAAAGTTCGTTTAAGCATATAATCCATGCTACATCATGAGAACGGTTTCCTGAAGTAGAAACAGAATTTTCTGAGATCTAAATTTCAATGGTTTATCTTAATTTTTGCGAATGATTGCGAGTTATTGATAAGTTAACTTGTACAAAGAGTCCATTGCTGATTCTCTCATCAAATATCTTGTTAATAATCTTCAATACATAAATAATGTCTCCTCGAATCCATTGTTAGTTTAAAATGGTATAGTGATATAATGACAGACACAGTAAAAATGAATAAACGACACATAACGATGGCGATGTTGTGCGTTTATCATAAGCCATATTTTGACAGGGAAAATAACATTAAATGCATTTACAATACATTATTAAAGAACACAGAAAACAGTATTATGTACATGTACGCCGAAAATGAAAACAAAAGTACAAAGTGTTTTCAGACATTGACAGTAGTAGGCTCCCGTGATCAACTTCTAAGAAGGTTATCAGTACATATACATCGTCATAGGCTACCAACGGGTATAGTTACCTGCTTGTATACATGTACGTGGCAGGTCACTCGTCTAGCCGCCATGATCAGATAGTCGACTCCATGCTGTCCTGTTGTAGAGATGTGGGACAAATCGCGTAATTTCTGCTAGGGGATGGACTCGTTTGAACGTAAGTGTATGCCAGTCACAATAAAAAGACGTACAACTCCCTGAAATTTCATATTTAGATCCTGTTGGGAGTTTTGGTTATGTTGTATGTAGTTTGCCGATTTATGGCCGACGTTGTTTCGGTCGACTTCTGTGTGTCGGGTAAATGTTTTGTGTGTAAGTTTTATATGTCTGTTTTTATGTATTGATTGTATATACATGAGTAGCGTTCCGGTCTATTGCCGACTTGTATTGTGTAAAATATATGTAGCGTTTCGGTTAGGGGCTGTGTTGGCCAACTAGATAAGGCGTCCCACTGTCAACGATCTCTAGCCCGCCACCCCTGAGTAGCGGGTTCGAGACATATGTAGTTCAGTCGCCAGATTGGTGGGTTTTTTCTCTCGGGGCACACCGTTTACCTCCTCAACCTAAATCTGGCTCGTCTTAGATGTATGTAACGTTCCAGTATATTGCCGACTTGTGTGTGTAAATGTATGTAGTGTTCTGATGTATCGTCGACGTGTCGTGTGTGTACATATATGAAGTTTTCCGGTATATTGCCGACATGTCGTGCATGTCGTATGTGTACATATATGAAGTGTTCCGGTATATTGCCGACATGTCGTGTGCGTACCTTTATGCAGTGTTATGTATATTGCCGACGCGTCGTGTGTGTACATATATGAAGTTTTCCGGTATATTGCCTACATGTCGTGTGTGTACTTATATGAAGTGTTCCGGTATATTGCCGTACGTATATGTGAGTGTCCCGGTATATTGCCGACGTGTGTGTGTGTGTGTTTACAAATATGTAGCGTTCCGGTATATATGAAGTGTTCCGGTATATTGCCGACATGTCGTGTGTGTACAAATATGTAGTGTTCCTGTTTATAACAGACGTTCCGTTTGTATACATGTATTTAGTATTCCGATGTATTACCGACGTATCGTTTGTTTCCATGTATGTAGCGTTCCGGTGTATTTCCGACGTGCCGTTTGTGTACATGTTTGTAGCGTTCTGGTATATTGCCGACGTGTCGTATATGTAGATATATTTACATTTGGTGTGGCAAAGCCCTTCTCTATTACTACTAAAGTACTGCCAATAGCAGCTACATGGTTTGAGACTATAACTGAAGTTGGTTTTTGCACCTCCGAGCGACTTAACAGTGTCACTACCGAACTTATCGGTATCTTCTGCTTTGATCCCGAACACCAGCTGCCTGTCTCAAGTGCCTGTTTCAAGTGTCTGTGAGATCAACAAACAATTCTACGCCTGGATTTTTCACCAATACAACCTTCTCCGGTTGCACGATCAACATCAACAACATGCCGGACTGCAAATATAACTCTGACCTGATTATAGTCTCGTTCAACCGGACTCTTGTTGCCTGCGCAAGCTACGCCGAACAGAGAGTCTGGTCAAACCCAGTGCTTTCGTTTTGTGACACGATACCGAGGCTTACCAGGATTCTGGTAAATGATTTCATTGTTCAATATTTACATTCTGTATGCTTAGACCCATTGACAAAAATTACATTCATAAATGCATAACACAGGTGTTCATAGAATCTCAGCACGTGGGAACTGATAGTAACCTGATCACACTGCGTAGTAATACACTACATAAACTACTCACTCGGAACGAGCGACCTAGATGCTTAATTCTTACATCTTAAAATATTATTGAACTGTGCTTTGTGAAATATCCACGTATTCACGTGTCCTGTGCTACAAATAAACATTGAATATGGAACTACATTTTGTTGTGTTATTGTTGTTGACGGTTGCTAAGATCTCTCACGATAGTGTCACATTTCCCCGCGAAAAAACACTGTTCTCGCCACTGCGTTGCACCCGTGTATAAGCAGGAACAAACCCTGTTTATTTGTTTTATTCGTTGTTATATCGATCCACTGAAAGGATTCGTCAATGTAAATATAAGGAATGATATTTATTTTTTCAACATTTATGAGGTCATAACAACAATGGGTTTTTGGACATATTTTACAGGAATCGCTAACGCGATTCATTCAATATGTCCATAACCCCATTGTTGTTATGACCTCATAAATGTTGAAAAAATAAAAATCATTCCTTAAAAGGTTGACACACCCTTTTCAATTTTTGAAGTCAGAATTTGAGTGGCCCCATATTACATTGAATATTTTAATTCATGAAAAAATTACCTGTATATGCATTCCTGAAGTATCCATGTTTTCACTTTAAACGAGAAAAATGTAAGAAAATGCTTAAAAAAATGATTTCGTGTATTTTCATTGGATATTTTACAATAATTCATGAAGCTAACAAGGCTATTGATACAAGTCAAGCCAGATTACCTGAGTGAGAACTTGAAGGTGTTTTGAAGGTTGTACAGGTAAAATCTCACTTGCTTTGCATGCTTTTTTCCAAACTTAAATCAGCCTTGTTGGCTTTGTGCTTTGTTATGATTTATCCAGTGGAAATATATGGCATTATTCTGGAGATTTGACACATTTTCTTACATTGTTCTCGATGATAATGAATACACGGGTACTTCAGGAATGCATGTATAGGTAAGTTTTTTACATTAATTTCATTATTCATTGAAATGTTTAATGGCGTTAACATAACGTCCGGAAACGAAAGTAAAAACACTGCCCTCTGGTGATGGTAATTTTAAAGTCCTGTGTTTGACCAGACTCTTGAATTACAAGTGATCAAGCGTCTGGTTGAACGAGATTAACCTGATTACTGCGGGCTTCCGGCGAATGTGTTACGATACTTGAATAGTTATTTACAAAATGTTAGTTGTTACGATTTTATGAATTGAGAATATGATATATATATTAATTAAAAACAAATGAATTATTAACGAAAGTTGCGTTTTAAGTCTTTTCAATTTTGTATGGGAAATAGTGCGTGACGTCAGTTGTTATCTTCGTGCCGTTCTAGATATTGACGCTAATAAGCGGGAAATTTGAAAGTCGGAAAAGACATAAATTATTTTTTGCGAACTCTCATTACGAAAATATAAATGAAAGCAATGAACTACAAAAGCTAGCGCGGACCATTCAGTTTGTCTGTGACACATGTGGCAGTTTTACCACTTGCTCTGCCACATCTATGGAGTTTATTGCTTAAATATGTAGCATGCCAGTGTATTCTGGCGAGTCTTGTGTGTACATCATATGTAGCGTTTTGGTGTATCGCCGACGTGTATTTTGTGTACATATATGATATGTTCTGCTATATTGCCGACGTGTCGTGTGTGTACATATATGAAGTGTTCTGCTATATCGCCGACGTGTCGTGTGTGTACATATATATAGCGTTTTGGTGTATCGCCGACGTGTATTTTGTGTACATATATGATATGTTCTGCTATATTGCCGACGTGTCGTGTGTGTCCATATATGAAGTATTCTGCTATATTGCCGACGTGTCGTGTGTGTACAAATATGTAGCGTTCCGGTTTATTACAGACGTTTCGTATATGTAGACATATGTAGCATGCCAGTACATTGCCGACGTGTCGTGTGAGTACATATATGTAGCGTTCCGCTACATTGCCGACATGTCGTTTGTGTATATATGGGTAGCATTCTAGTGTATTTCTGACGAGTCTTGTCTGTACATTTATGTAGCGTTCTGGTGTATTTCTGACGAATCTTGTCTGTACATTTATGTAGCGTTCTGGTGTATTTCTTACGAATCTTGTCTGTACATTTATGTAGCGTTCTGGTGTATCACCGACATGTTTCTGTGTATTTATATGTAGCGTTCTGGTGTATCGCCGACGTGTATTTTGTGTGCATATATGTAGCGTTCTGGTGTATTACCAACGTGTTTTTTGTGTACATATGTGTAGCGTTCCGGTGTATCGCCGACGTGTATTTTGTGTGCATATGTGTAGCGTTCTGGTGTATTACCAACGTGTATTTTGTGTGCATATATGTAGCGTTCTGGTGTATTACCGATTTGTTTTTTGTGTACATATGTGTAGCGTTCCGGTGTATCCCCACGTGTATTTTGTTTACATATGTGTAGTGTTCTGGTGTATTACCGACGTGTATTTTGTGTACATATGTGTAGCGTTCTAGTGCATTGTCGACGAGGGTTTTGTGTACATATATGTAATGCTCCGATGTATTGACTTGTCTTGAGAATATGTAGATTTCTTACGTATTTCTGACCTGGTATGTGAACAAATATGAGGGCGTATTTACATATCTTGTTTATATGTAAGATTTGTTTATGATCATATCTTGATACAAGACTTTCTGGACGTAGCACTTATCGAGGTCAGTCAATTCTTGTGTGGCATTTGCATTTTTTATCGTTGTCAGTTGATCCCTAAAGTTTAACTTTCACGCGCAAGATCCCAATACTCATGAAATAGCGTAGTTTTGACAAATGGACTGGTTTCGACTGATTCAGCATGAAACACATGAGTATAAACGTACCTTCGGGTCGCAACTGAAAACGGTCACATACATGTATAAGGATGGCACACCGCCAAAAGATCTTTCTCGAAAACAGTTTTTCCAAAAAAAGTTGTGAGATCATTCATCAATTATCAATTTGCAGTCATATAAGAGCAGAAACGGAGAAACAATTTTTCTGTAGTGAATGTCGTTTAATTTGGTCTCATTTTATCTACAAAATAAATAGATAAAAAATAAATAGTTATAATATTAGCAATGTTTTCAAAGGGTAATGGTTACCACTTCACTTGCTGTAACAGAAACAAAGGGCATGTTTGCTTTAATTGATAAGACAAATATCGATAATATACAACATTTATATAGCGCCCTATATAATTTGTAAATTACTCTAAAGCGTATAACATCACATGGACAATAGTATTATTATAATTGTTAAACAAAAAAGGGCTTACCATCACCATTGTACATTAAGCAAGAAGATGATCATCTCGATGTGCACATAAATGAATAAATAAATTGTGATATGTACATAACATCCGTTCAAATAGCCTAAAATGCAGACGTGAAGAGGTGAGAACACCTTTATATCTGGACAATATTACCGTTCCCCACATTCCATTCTGATACCATTTTAACTCGGGGGGGGGGGTCAAAATCAATGAACGTGAAAAAAGTGATAGAAGCCAAAGATGCATTTCATATCTCACCTCCATATCTCCATTTTTTATTCTATCAAACTTTGATTACTATTCAACATAACATACTTGGAGATAATGTATTATCTTTCAGATTTATGTATACAACCTATCTTGTTGATTTATAGGTCCGTTATCTGCTTCTTCCTGCACATTTGAACTTGAGCCAAGTATTTCAGTCGTATAATCTTTGTTATGATATTTTTACTTCAACTGATAACAGGTAATCTCAAAAGTAATCACACAGTGGCAACTGCATTCTATATATTATGTAATTCAGCGTAAGCTATTCCTCTAAAGGTAGATTTGTTTCAGGTAATTTATCATGTAACCTTTTAAAAAGTGATGACGTCATAACTCCCAATTTTTGACGCGACATTTGTAATTCTAACTAGTGATTGGTCCAAATTGCTCGGCAGCGAAATTATAACGCATTTTTGTATTTAGTGCAAAATATGTTTTGTTTAGTTTTTGTCATTAACGAATATATAGTTATTGACTTAAAAGTGGTGTCTGATTTTTAAAATTCAATTGTGATGAATAACTAAAACTACCCTCAACGCAACAACACTAAACTAATAAACTGAAGTTATGATCACACACTATACACACTAAGTGATAAGTAAGCGCAATAATATATTTCATAGCGGTCATTATAACTCACATTACTGCCGGCTAACGAAAACTATGGCCAGAATACTCTATACAAAACGTTCAACAATGTATTGCATTGATGTTTTATATTGATTTTGTATATATAACGCCTCTATTATGCAACGTTAGGTTTAAATACACAAGGTTGCAAAGCCTTGCAAGGCCTGCATAAACGTGTTTATACCCGCAAATATTGCATATAAAAATAGACAAACCGGTTGAACCGGATACGCGTATCCATTCTAGTTTGATAATATTGCTTAAGGATCCGCGTACCACTGCCAAAATCTGTAACTATGAATATGCATTTTTTACCATTTTTAGCGAAGGGCCATGTGAGCTTATGCCGTGGCGCGGCGTCCGTCGTCCGTTTTCCGGCGTCCGTCCGGCGTCAACTTTTCCATTTAAACGACTTCTTCTTAATAACCAACAAGCCAAATGTCATGATATTTGGCAGGTTGGTGGCTGGGATGAAGCCCAACAAAGTTTGCAAAAGGAAATGACCTTCACCCATATTCAAGGTCACAGGGGTCAAATTTGTTGAAACCTTTAAACGACTTCTTCTGATTAACCAAAAGGCCCAGAAGCCTAATATCTTGCTGATAGGTTCCTAGGATGAAACCTGACAAAGTTTGCGAAAAGAAATTATTTTGACCTATATTCAAGGTCACAGGGGTCAAATTTGTTAAAACCTTCAAACAACTTCTTCTGATTAACCAAAAGGCCCAGAAGCGTGATATTTAGCTGATAGGTTCCTAGGATGAAGCCCAACAAAGTTTGCGAAAAGAAATGACATTTGCCCATATTCAAGGTCACAGGGGTCAAATTTCTTGAAACCTTTAAACGACTTCTTCTGATTAACCAAAAGGCCCAGAGGCGTGATATTTGGCTGATAGGTTCTTAGGATGAAGCCTGACAAAGTTGCGAAAAGAAATAATCTTTGCCCATAATCAAGGTCGCAGGGGTCATATATGTTAAAAACTTTGAACAGCTTCTTCTGAATAAACAAGAGACCCATGCTGATAATATTTGGCTAGTAGCATGCTGGGATGAAGAGCTGCCAAGTTTGTTCAAATGAATGACCTTTGCCTATTGTCAAGGTCATAGGGGTCAAATATGTTAAAAATATTAAACAACTTTCTCTAAATAACCAAGAGGCACAGGCTGAAGATATTTGGCCAGTAGCATGCTGGGTTAAAGGGCTACGAAGTTTGTTCAAATGAATGACCTTCACTCATATGCAAGGTCACATGGGTTATTTGTCTTAAAAACACTTAAAAACAACTTCTGAATTACTTAAGGTTCCAGGGTGATCGGTTGTTCATGTGAATGACCTTGACATACTTTCAAGGTCACATCTGGTCCAGAGTGCATAAATCTTTAAATAAATAAAAGGTATAGGGCCATTAGGGTGATGTTTTACAAGTCGCATTCTGTAAGGAAGGCTAAAGAGTTTGTTCAATGTAATGTCCATGTTTGGCTTTTAAGGTCACATGGGTCAAATGTGTTTTAATCTTTTAATACGTTCTTTTGAATGACTTCAGTCAAGACACTGATATTTTGCCTGTAGCATTATTTTAGGCCACTCTTAAAGTTACAATTGTGAGATTATTACCAGGTGAGCGATACAGGCCCATTGGGCTTCTTGTTTTCTCATGTGACCATAGCTTTATTAAATCATTTCTGGACAGAAAACCATACATACCGAAAAGAATTATGAAAAACAATTATAAAAAAGACAATAAACAATAAACAACATTATTTTTTGTTCAAAAATACAAAGAGGGTATATCGATATTTGCACCCTTGACCCTCGATCACACTGTCGTTGCCTAATCAGCAGTAAATCCATTTTCCTACAAAACATTATATACATATATCCGAAAAAAGTGAGGTTACTCTATATATAAAAATTGGAGTGGTATTTTTTGTTGCTTTGTTGGAGAGAGATCCTCAAGCCTAAAGTGGCTGTTGTTTACTCAGCACAATATGCGCATGTTGTACGAACACTCAATTTAAGGATCCCTGCCCTACTACAGGAGAAACCATAGAGAATTCCACAATGTTTTTTTCGTATTTAATATAGTAACCTCCCCTCAATTTCGTTTTGGATGTAACTGTTGAGCCAGGGCATTCTGTTGACCAGGTAGCTTAATCGATTAGAGCAAGAGTATATCAATCAGAAGTCTACGGTTCGAAACTCGTTCCAGCCTCGCTGAATCCCTGCAGGTTCGGTGAAAGAGCAGGTCTGTTGTATCTCACTGCACGTCATAAAAGACATATAATGTGGGTCCCTGCAGAATCAGGGGTTTTCATCTGTTACCACAATTCATCTGCTGCCCAATGCAACATTGGATTTGTATATTTCTCTCTAATTCCTAAAAAAAACTGTTTGTTTCCTAGTGCCTTGCAAGGCAATGCCTCATTTTTGGCCTTAGTGGTGAGTGTTCGCCCAAGTTGGGTAGACAATGGGTTCTGTCCCCAGGCCGGGGCATACCAAAGTCCTTAAAATGGTATTTGTTATTCCCCGCTTTATGTGTAGCTTTAAGGGTTATCACAACAACTGCTTCACCCATTGTAGGTATGATGTGATCGGGTGGAATAATATGCTATTATATCATATTATGATTTTATGAAACAACGATTCCAATACATATGATAATCAGTAAATTATATGGTTACGAAACATATTTAATATTTGTCATTGTAACGCTTTTTGTGCTATAATTTAAGCGCTAAATTATGAAAGTGCCTATCGAAATTATTGTATTTTTTTCTATTGAATATTTTCGGGGTGTGCCAATGCATAAATTCGCTAATCTATCAAAATTCGATAAAAGCCTAAATTTTGAGAATGCTGAAAAACGTTCGTTTATAATATGACTTTTTTTTTTAAATCATTTGATACAAAATAATATAAAAACATAACTGTCTCCCGTTCTGAATATTGAGTCAACACAATTCGATTGTGACGTCAATTCCGGAGTGATATTATACACGTTACATACACATCATTTATGTGACGGCTTTATGACACTGCATAACACGGTATTCATATGACGTCACAATCGAATAGGAACAGTCAATGTGACGTCACGTCATTTTGCAGCAGACGCAATTTTCATTGTGCCAGGGGTGGCCAAGTGCAAAATATTCGTTGCAGATCACAATTATACAGTTTACTTTGTGTTATATGATAAAAAGAATCTGTCATTCGTTTCCTTTCATATAAGATTGATGAAACTCGTTTACGATTTTTCAAATTTTTCATATGAATCTGTCATTCGTTTGTCAACATATCTATATTTATGATACTCGTTTAAATTTTTTGAATTGATAAACTTCCTTCATGCAGGACTCCCATTGCACTGTGGTTTCACGTATAAATAGTAATTTCCCATTGATTTCGTTTCGGTTATGACTGTTGCTTAGTTGGTCAAGACCTCTTCTGTTATCCAGGGACTCAGTCGGATCGAGGACAATATAGCATTTCGAGGTCCAGGATTTGAATTCTGGTTTAAACACGCTGATTTTTTTTCTATTCGAAATGTTGCTGATTGATTGTTTTTATCTTTTTCTTTTTTTCATTTTTCCGTCTCTATTAATTTTGCATAAAAAAAATCAAGGCATACTTTTTCCCCGAAATGGTTATCAAAGCAATAGCCTTGCTGGAAAAAATGTTTTGATTACATAGTTACAGTTTTTGGCAGTGATACGACGATTTTTAATACACTAATTTGTAAACCACAACACTTAAAGACGAGTTAGTCTAAATTACATACGTTGTTTTCATTACAGATGGTGTACATTCAAGCGCAAAAAAGAAGCTTAACTACAACGACATGAAACTGTAAGTAGATAATATACCGCATACCGACAGGATTTTAAAATGGCATGGGGAAAAGCACCACAAAGTTTCACTGGCGATCAGTTGGCATCGTTACTCACCGAATCGGAGACATGCGCAGATGTCCTGGCTTTCCTAGTTACCAAAGAGAGACAGCAGACAGAGTTGACCTTGAGTCGGTCCGGTCTAGCAGCTGATTACGTAATACAAATGGTGTTAGTCCTGCTGAAGGCCTCACAGTGCAAGACAAATGAAGTAGGCGTCATAGACCTCCTCACCATCCTGGTTGGTTCAAAGTTCTTCATGCGCGAGCTGGTAGCTACGTCATCAACGTTTACATGCCATTCTGAAGTAGAAGACGCTCTCAGATTTATTGATAATTTAGTTGAAATACTTCACCAAATGCATCAGCTGCTTCCGAACTTGTTCAACAACGCCCTTTCTCTGATTATCACCCTAAAGGAAAAAACAGAAGACATACTTATGACATCTACAGAAGAACAACGGCAACGTGTCGTAAAATTGTCAGGAAAGTTATCAGAAATGAGAGACAATGTCATGAAGGTATTAGTGTCGTGTTCTCAAGATGATCCTCGGTTTCCGTTTGAGGGACAAGCCCCGCCAGACGACTTCCGTAACATCAAAATACTACCCAGAGTTGTGGATATCTTTTTAAGTTCTCGCGGTGCATTTCTACGTAAAAATAAATCACGTGGTAGCTACGACGACCTGAATCATTACTTAGACGTCCAGTTCCGCCTATTAAGAGAAGACTGCATCTGGCCCTTACGCGAAGGCATCACCCAGTACGTGCAAGAGACGAGCAATGGATGCCATGTTCGCCGACTTCAGAACGGGAGGCTTTACAGGAATGTAGAAGTAAAGAAACATGGCCACCATTTGGAAGGAGAACTATTCGAAGTTACACTTGATAGTCAACATGCCCAGAACATTTATTGGGAGTCTTCCAAAAGACTTCTGCATGGATCTCTTCTTTGTTTCTCGGCCGATAACTTCCGGACAATGGAATTGGCTGTAGTTGAAAGCCCGGACAGACAAATGCTCGCTGAATCATACACCTTTCCTGTTATATTCCCCACTTTTGCCGAGATTCAACTCAATACTAAATATACAATGATTGAATCTTCTGCTTTCTTCGAAAAGTACCGGCACGTTCTGGAAGGTCTGCAGAACATAGAACAACTCCCGTTAGAACAATATATCGTTGATTGTGAAAACAGCATAATTCTACCTAGGTACCTGCGAAAGAATTCTTCAAAATACGACTTGGAGCCAATTGCTTCCGGCCGACTCCTAACAACAGCATTGGATGCTAAAAGGAAAACAGAAAATATTCTTCAAGTTAGACTACATGACCCTATGAGCAGGTGGCCAACGGCTGATGTTCTCCACCTCGACCAGTCCCAGTACGTAGCTTACCATGCTGCCCTAACGCAGGAGTTTGTTCTTATACAAGGTCCGCCAGGCACTGGAAAAACACATGTTGGCATCCAGATTGTAAAAACTCTTCTGCATAACAAAAACGTATGGAGTCATCCTTCCAAAACAGAACAGGCAGGTTTATTAAATACTAGACCATTGGAAATAAACTCAGATCAAAAGAATAACCAATTGCTTGTAGTTTGTTTCACAAACCATGCCCTCGATCAATTCCTGGAAGGAATTGTTGGTTGTTTTGAAGGCGAAAACAAGGAGCTCTTGCAAAATGAAATTGTGCGAGTAGGCAGTCAATGTAAAAATCCTACAATCGAGCCTTTCAACCTGAAGAATCACAAAAAAGACCTTCACTGTGACTACACTAAACTTAAAAAGCTGAAAAAGACTGCAACCCAGCTACACACTCAACTGTTAACGATTCATATCAGCTTACGAAACCTGCAAACCACAATACTGGAATTCGAGATACTTAGGCCTGCCATGTCGCAAAGGCACGCGAATGCATTTGTCTGTGATACACCCCATGCATCATCTCAGAAACTTTACCAGTGGCTACAGGCGGGAAAAGGCCCATGGCTAAAAAAGGCCGGTCAAGCATACAGGAAATCACTTACAACAACAAAACAACCAAAGCATGACCACGCCAATCGACAAACTACAGTCAATCAGGATTGCATAGACACAGAAGCCGATAAAGCTGAAGAAGAGAGGCGTATCGTCTACGACGACCTGCATTTAGCAACCCAAGTGAAGATTGGGCTTGATATCAAGGAGGAAATTCAAAATATCCTGAAACCGAAACATGAGTATATGCCACTAATAGATGACGCATTGAAATCATTTTTGAAGCAGGAAGCAGACATCACATTGTCGGAGTTGTGTTCTGAAAATATGATGAGAGCAAAGGAAGTCGAGTCACTCAATGGTTGTCTGAACAAGCTCAAGCTAGGAAGACGATGGATGCTTTATCGTTTCTGGGTTGACACATACAAGAAAATGCTACTTGAACAAATGCCGCACGTAGAAAAAGAACACTTGCAAATTATGAAAGATTACAAAAATGAGAAAAAAGAATAAGATGAAAGAATTTTCAAAAAATCAACAGTCATTGCCATGACGACAACAGGTGCCGCGCGTTATCATGACATTCTCCAGGAAATTGGTCCAAATATCGTAATTGTAGAAGAGGCAGCGGAAGTGTTAGAGGCCCACATTGTCACCGCTCTCAGTCGAAAGTGTGAACACCTCATTCTAATAGGGGATCATAAACAACTAGAGCCGAAACCTTCAGTCATGCAACTGGCCAAGGAATACAACCTGTCTCTTTCAATGTTTGAACGCATGTTGAACAACGGAATTGAAAACCATTGTCTACAACGGCAACATAGAATGCGACCAGAGATATCAACACTTGTGCGGGATATATACCCTGTTTTGGAGGATAATGAAAATGTTCTGGATTATGAGCATATCAAGGGAGTGAAAAAAGACGTGTTCTTCATAAATCACAACCGTCCTGAGGATTACACAGATGACATTAAAAGCTATTCAAACATGCACGAGGCACAGTTTATCTCTGAGCTGTGCAGATATTTGCTGAAGCAAGGATACGAAGGCAATCAGATTACAGTGTTGGCTGCCTACACTTGTCAGATGTTTTCTATTCGTCATTGCATGGCAAAAGATGAATTCAAGAGCGTCAAAACTATTGCCATAGACAACTTTCAGGGAGAGGAAAACGATATAATTCTGCTGTCACTCGTCCGAAGCAATAAAGAAGGAAACATTGGGTTTCTCTCCAGGTCGAACAGGATATGTGTCGCTCTCTCCCGAGCCAAGAAAGGACTGTATGTCATTGGAAACTTTGACATGTTTGTTGCGTGCAGTTCACAATGGTCACATATTGTAAACAAAGTCAAACAAGCAGAGCAGTTCGGTAATTCCCTGCCTCTTTTTTGCCAAAATCACCCACATGAAGACGGTGTACAGGTGACAACATCTGCAGACTTTGCCAGAGCACCTGATGGCGGATGTCAGATACCGTGTGGATTCATACTACCGTGTGGTCATTCATGTCGTCTGGCTTGCCATCCAATGGACAGACAACATACCGCATATAAATGCAAGACAGTATGTACTGAGACTTGCCCTAATGGTCATCCTTGTAATAAACCATGTCACCTCGGGAAGTTATGCAACTGTCAAAAAATGATGAAGAAACCTCTTCATTGCGGGCATGTCAAAACTGTGCTGTGTCGTGAATTTTCGGAAGTTTGTGTTTGTTCCGTCTTTGTGAAAAAAGTTCTCCCCTGTGGTCACCAAGCTGAAATGAAGTGCCATGCGGATCCAGCTAGGAACTCCTGTGAAGTTTTAGTCACAAAAAAGCGGGTGGACTGCGGACACACTGCAAAATTGCCCTGTTCGAACGTAAAAATCGACTTTAAATGTCAACAGAAAGTGTCCCTTGTTCGTGGGGCATGTGGACACCGTTATCAAATTGCCTGTCACGAAGATTCAAAAACATATCAACGCGGAAACTTATGTCAAGAACTCGTAACAAAAACATTCCTGTGCATGCATGTCGAGGACGTTATGTGTTGTGGTTCTCGGTATGCTAACTGTAAAACGCCCTGCGCCTTACAGTGTCATCATGGGCACTCTTGCGGCAAACTGTGTCACTTTCAAACTCCCTGTAAGTGTGAATTTCTAGTTGAGAAGACATTGCCGAAATGTGGTCATCAACTGATGATAGAATGCCACTCAGAAGACGACCCGGCGTGGTTGCAAGTACCCTGTGAAGAGATTGTTTCTAAAGTAATCCCTCTCTGTGGTCATTCACAAAACATAAAATGCAAAGAGGTCCCTCAGACGCAACAATGTCAGGAAATTGTTCCCAAAAAACACCCTCTGTGTGGTCACATGATTGCGATTATGTGCTCATTGACCCCCTCACACTCCATGCTATGCAAAACTATCGTGCACAAGACACTCGTCTGTGGACACAAACAAGTTCAGGAGTGTTCAGCAAGAAACGTTACGTGTACTGTGAATGTATTAAAGACTATGCCATGCGGCCATCAACAGCTTGTCCCTTGCAACAAAATGGACGCCCCAGTAACTTGCATGAAGAGGATAACAAAGAAGTTTCCGAAATGTGGACATGTAACAGAAATGTTCTGTTGGGCATCAGCACTATATCTGCATTGTCTCCAGACGATTACTTTAACAAAATGTGGACATCAAAAGACGATTTCTTGTGAGGAAAGCATGCATGGAGTTGAAATGGAAAAAGCTGACAGATTATACAAATGTAAGCTGACATGTTTTACCGAAGTGACATTGCATTTTGCGTGTGGCCATTCTAAAACGACTCAGTGTCATTTGTCCGAGACTGTGCGGCAATGTTCAAAAGGATGCTGTCCTCACATCTTATCATGTGGACATCCCTGTACTGGAAAAGACGACGACTGCTCAGAGAAACTTTTCCACGCATATTGCACACAACCATGCAACAAACTTCTCGTGTGCGGCCATCAGTGCAAGAGTGCAACATGCGGATTGTGTTCCATTTGCTCCAACGAATGTGAGAGATATTGTCCGCATCGCAAATGTGAACATCCGTGCTCACAAGACTGTCCGCCCTGCAAAGAGACGTGCTCTCTACAGTGTCCTCATCACAACTGTTCTCGCTTATGTCACGAGGAATGTAACAGGCCTCCGTGTAATCTTCGGTGCCCACTTATGTTGAAATGTTCGCATCCGTGCATGGGTTACTGTGGCGAACCTTGTCCGAGACTCTGCATTGTATGTGAGCCTGACAGACGAAATGAGTTCACTCAGACATGCAACGAGGACATACGTCTGGTACGACTTTTAGACTGTGGCCATGAGCATGATGCTTCGTTGTTAGATAAACTGTTAAAGGAAGATACCGAAAATGGCTTCAGTGTTTTGCGATGTCCATCTTGCGACAAAGTTATACATTGGCATCCGAGATATAGTCATCAGCTGAAACAGCAATGGCATGCCATAGACGCTGTCAAAAAGATTCTGTTATCATGTTTAAAAGGCTGTACAAAACATCAACGATTCCCAATGGTAGCTGGGGGAGTCTCAGATATCCGAACATACTTACGGAGGCTGAGTACTTTCTTGTACCTCAACGAAAATCTCAACGCAGACAAAAATCGTCATATTAAATCGCAGGAATGGCTAAGGTACACAATACAAAGTTTGTCGGCGTTTCTGGATGACCTTCCCAGTGCTACACGATCCAGTGTGTTTGCTACCTTTAATGAACGATTGTGGAAGTTAACTGCTGTTCAGTTGTTGATTCAAATGTACTCAAAAGGCAATGAGTCTGATGACAGTGATGGATCGGACGACGATTCTGACGATGATGTTGCAGATGGTGATCATCAAAACGATGATGATGATGATGATGATGATGATGATGATGACGACGACGACCACGACATTGACGACGATAACGTCCAAATCGAAGGCGAAAATGGTGATAAAAGCAGTAAACATTCACTTAAAAAAAAACACATGAACCACAAAACCAGCATTGCAACCGAAGCAATAACAACAGAACTCCAGACGCAGATGGAAGTGGAGATTTTTGTTATAACAAAACAGACATTCACGCAAAGTGATCTATCGAAATTCCGTGAACTTCTGTTGCCGTTCCTTACGGACTCATCTGAGGCCATCCAGTCGCTTGACTGTCCGGAGCTGCGAGGTGTCAGCATACATTTGGATGACTGGACACGCTGCATTAAAGGTATAATGTTGACATAACCCCGTAATTTTGTTCGTTTTGGGATGCGACTACATTATATTTACCTTAGGTTCCCTTTATTTAAACGAGTTTTGTAACTCTTAGATATGTAAACTTTGTTTTAAGTCATATATATATATATCACATCAGTCCGCCTGAACAAACCCTAGAAAGCAGAGACGTCTAGCGGTAGATCTTGGATACTTTTTATCTTAATCTATGTATGTATATATGTTATATGTATTCTCTTTTATTCAAATGTTTTTTATTTGAATTTATTTTACCTTCTTGTATTTAATTCTTTTTATTAAAATGTTCGTTTTTTTAATTCATATATATGTACCTTCAAAGTTTGATAAAAACAAAAGAACAAAAGTAAATAAAGAAAACTTTTAAAACAAATTCAAAGCGATCAGTTGATTTCCACACTAGATTGTTTTTCATAGGAAATTTCAAAGTAAATGTTAACTTTTTCTTTGTTTACAATTCTTTGCATCTATTTCAAAGGTCATGTCCAACCTTCATCCTATGCAGGAGATAATTGTCTGGGATGTTCATCTGGGACCAAATGGACTGTTGAGATGGTAAGATAGTGCGAGTCGTTAGAGGAGCAAGAGTGTTATAGTAATTTAATATACTTCTGTTTGACTTAATGTATACAAAAATTAAATAACTGTATTCGATTTTTTGCCCTTATTTACCTGCCCAAAATGTTAGTTCTTTATCAGCTCTGTGTTAGTCCGAAATCGAAAACACCTCTGCAGACTAACTCTCCCTCGTCAGTTACCGTAACATTCTCACGGAAATGTGTGTGGAGCTTGAAATGGTCTGACTCGACCCAGTATCTACCAACCGTGAGACAAAATTGCAGCCGATAGTATGAGCGTTCAGTAGGTTTTGTTTTAAACTAAAGTAAGAATAGTGCTTTGATTAGTATAACAAAACAGTTACAGAAAACAGGAGTACGAATTGTTTGGCTTTAGAACGTTTCTAGATCCACTCGACTAGGCCTACATCTCTCGGTCTAGAGAAATATACCTGTCCACCTCGTTATACCTTCAACTACGGTACTGATACGGTATGTTCACTGTATTTCAACTTGTATATTAAGTTTAAACATTTCTTATCCTGTTGATTTATGTTTAACTGCTTCGTTTCTGTTTGTTGATAGCTTCACCTTATGAAAGAAATACGCAACCAGATTGCATCAAAGAAAGCGAAAGACAAAGAGGGTAACACACGAAGACGACAAGAGAGTAGACAGCAATTAGAACAAAGTACCGGGGTAGGTGTGAATTTAGCAGGATTATTTCTATATGATGGTCTTACTACTTCCGGATATACATCTTCAAAATGCAGTTTCATTTAACTCATATTCCATCTGCAGTCAAATGACTATATATTCCTCATATATATTTGCATATTGATATGCCGGTATGTTGTTTTGATTTGAACGAATTAATACACCATTTTCCAGACTAGCTTCGTGTTTTAAAATATCATCTGACGTAATTTTTTGTTATAAACAGTAGTATTTATATATTTTTCTATCATTTAAATAATGCATGTGTGAAGTGTATTTAAATTAGATTTATACAATCCATCAGTTGATAAGCTGAACCCATATATCACACGATATTCAATAAGCAGTCAGCAAACGTACGATTTTTTTATAACTAGCAATAACAAGTAAATTACCCTAGAGTCTTTATTCCGTCTCAACCTTATCCTTACACATTTGATGTATCATCTTTTTTCGAACAGTTGGAGCCATATGCAGCTACCTTGGGTGAGTTAACTGCAGGACCAGAAAGATCACAAAGTCAATTTTTGTCGCAATTGGGTGTTAAAAGGCAAACAGTGAAAAACAGATACTTGGGGACAGAAGATAATGACCTTCCAGAAACCAAAAATAACTTGGGGAGAGGAGATTTCGATCTCAGGGAAACCGAAGGGAACTGGGGGACAGGATATGTTGGAACTCGGGTAGCCGACAGAAACTGACGGACAGGAAAAGTTGAGACTAGGGCAACCGAAAGAAACCGGAGGACAGGAACAGCTGAGCCTGGGGCAATAGAAAGGAACTGGAGGACAAGAAAAGCAGAGCCTAGGCCAACCGAAAGAAACTGGAGGACAGGAAAAGCTGATCCTCGGGTTACCGAAGGAAACTGGAGACCAGGAAAAGCTGAACCACGGGTTACCGAAGGAAATTGAAGGTCATAAAACTTTGAGCCTCGGGCTACCGAAGAAAGTAGAGAAAATTGGTAGGGGCTGCGAAAAGAATAACCACGTCGATGTACCAGAGGAAACGTTTGTTATTAGGATTTTCGGTTTTCCAGTAGTAAACAGGCTATTTCTGTATTAGAGAAACCTAGTGTTACATTCGTTTGAGTTTTGACATAAAATCCTTTATACGAATACTTTCATTTTGTATATATTTTGAAAACATAAGCTGTACCCTTAGTAAGTGTTGTTGCTTATTATTGGGTAAGTTGTTTATTTCATCTCTACTGATTTGTAAAAATAATAATTTGAAATTGCCTTTTTTGTTTCGGTCATTTTCAACTTCGCTGTAAGAAGTTGTTTCTTCTCATTATTACCATTATCAATACAAATGACAAATAGAAAGAAGACATAGTCAAGGATATATTGAGCCATGCTTTATCCAGATTATGTGTATGTTTCGAATTTGTTACTGTATACCTTGGATTTTTTCAATAGATTTAAAAACCATTTTTGAATCCCATCGACTGTAAGGGTTTCATATTTGTAAAAGAAAAAAGAGCATAAATGGTTACAGGTTCATATCCTCTTGCAAAGGATTTTCAATTAGTGAATTATTATTTCACGTTCTACTGTTACACAGTTCTTTATATAGGTGGCATACCTGCAATATTGGTTCATGTAACCAGTTTGGAATATTCATGTTTTAATTATTAAG
Source organism: Mizuhopecten yessoensis (assembly GCF_002113885.1). Taxonomy (NCBI): domain Eukaryota; kingdom Metazoa; phylum Mollusca; class Bivalvia; order Pectinida; family Pectinidae; genus Mizuhopecten; species Mizuhopecten yessoensis. Next base: position 380,545 of record NW_018480020.1, on the reverse strand, counting down.
TTGTATTTGTATGAATTTAATACCCTCCATTATACTATATAGAAGTAGTACATTCCCATGTTTCCTGCATAAAATGTATAATATCACTTATTAGGAACTATTTGTTTCCTTGTTAATGTATTGCAGCCCATTATCTTGTAAGTACTGTAAACGAGAAATATTCGTAAGGCGACTCTTTTACTGATCGCGGAACATTTTCAAGTTGGAAATGGTTCTATATTTTATTTAACTTTAATCGACATATATCTACTCGCAAGTGAATATTTTCTTGTTAACGTTATCCACGAAAAAATAAACGCGAGTATTTCCATTGCACGCAAATCGCCACGTTTACAGAATATTGTATTTGAAAAATAACCATATTTTGATTAACGATCTTCAATCAGTTATTAGTTGCATATGATTTTCTTATGATAATGAAACACCCTTGTTTTTGTTTGATTTTGTTTCATTATGTCATTTAAATCAAAGTGTAACTTTATTCAATTATTTCAAAGTTGCTAAACACAGGACAAATCACATAATGGCTAGCACAAACATAGAAAACATTACGGTCAATCGTTGATAACTGTCCTTTTAACTGTTTTTTATTGAAAGTCAAATTTATTTTATGAGCAAGAGAATATATCACGACCGCGATTTATAATAGCAATGACATTATTTTATTACAATTATTTAGGAGGACGTTTAGCTAACAAAACGATTGAAAAGGCGACAGAAAGACGAAACTAGAAATTTCCAAATTCATCATTCTTCGGTTTATTTGCAAACAAATGTTTTGGAAAATCTCTGATAATCCATTATTAGTTCGTTCAGTTACTATGGTAAAAATAACATTCATTTGACATTCTAAGGAAGGAGTTAGTTTAATGTTTATTAACTCTGACCATTTGATTATAGGCATTGGTAAACTTTCTACATAACACTGATTATAATTATATAATGTTTACAGATGTTATTGTTACATATTCTATATCAAAAATTATAACTATATGTTTACAAATGTTATTGTAACATACTANGTCAATCTTAATTATATGGCAACAGTTTTGTTGTGTCAATCTTAATTATTTAGCAAATGTTTTGTTGTGTCGATCTAAATTACTTAGCAACAGTTTCGTCGGGTCAATCTTAATTATATAGCAGCAGTTTTGTTTTGTCAATTTTAATTATTTAGCAACAGTTTTGCTGTGTCAATCTTAATTATTTAGCAACTGTTTTGTTTTGTCGATCGAAATTACTCAGCAACAGTTTCGTCGGGTCAATCTTAATTATTTAGCAAAAGTTTTGTTGTGTCGATCTAAATTACTTAGCAACAGTTTCGTCGGGTCAATCTTAATTATATAGCAGCATTTTTGTGTCAATCTTAATTATTTAGCAACTGTTTTGTTGTGTCAATCTTAATTATTTAGCAACAGTTTTGTCGTGTCAATTTTAATTATTTTGCAACAGTTTTGCTGTGTCAATCTTAATTATATGGCAATAGTTTTGTTGTGTCAATTTTAATTATTTAGCAATAGTTTTGTTGTGTCGATCTAAATAACTTAGCAACAGTTTTTAATTATATAGCAACAGTTTTGTTGTATCAATCTTAATTATTTAGGAACAGATTGTTGTGTCAATTTCAATTATTTAGCAAATGGTTTGTTGTGTCAATCTTAATAATTTAGTAACAGATTTGTTGTGTCTATCTTAATTATTTAGCAACAGTTTCGTCGGGTCAATCTTAATTATATAGCAGCAGTTTTTGTTTTGTCAATCTTAATTATTTAGCAACTGTTTCGTCGGGTCAATCTTAATTATATAGCAACAGTTTTGTTATGTCAATCTTAATTATTTAGCAACAGATTTGTTGTGTCAATCTTAATTATTTAGCAACTGTTTTGCAGTGCCAATCTAAATCATTTAGTAACAGTTTTGTTTGGTCAATCTTAATTATATAGCATCAGATTGTTGTGTCAATTTCAATTATTACGCTACAATCTTTAAATTGATCTTAATCATTAATCTTCATTTTTGTGTCAATCTTAATTATTTAGCAACTGTTTTGCAGTGCCAATCTAAATCATTTAGTAACAGTTTTGTTTGGTCAATCTTAATTATATAGCATCAGATTGTTGTGTCAATTTCAATTATTACGCTACAATCTTTAAATTGATCTTAATCATTAATCTTCATTTTTGTGTCAATCTTAATTATTTAGCAACTGTTTTGCAGTGCCAATCTAAATCATTTAGTAACAGTTTTGTTTGGTCAATCTTAATTATATAGCATCAGATTGTTGTGTCAATTTCAATTATTACGCTACAATCTTTAAATTGATCTTAATCATTAATCTTCATTTTTGTGTCAATCTTAATTATTTAGCAACTGTTTTGCAGTGCCAATCTAAATCATTTAGTAACAGTTTTGTTTGGTCAATCTTAATTATATAGCATCAGATTGTTGTGTCAATTTCAATTATTACGCTACAATCTTTAAATTGATCTTAATCATTAATCTACATTTTTGTGTCAATCTTAATTATTTAGCAACTGTTTTGCAGTGCCAATCTAAATCATTTAGTAACAGTTTTGTTTGGTCAATCTTAATTATATAGCATCAGATTGTTGTGTCAATTTCAATTATTCAGCTACAATTTTTGAATTAATCTTAATAATTAGTCTACATTTTTGTGATAATCTTAAAAATTAGTCTACATTTTTGTGATAATCTTAATAATTAGTCTTCATTTTTGTGATAATCTTAATAATTAGTCTACATTTTTGTGATAATCTTAATTATTGAGCGACAGCCTTGCTGTGTGGATTTTAATTATTAAGTTACACTTTTATTGTGTAAATCTTTATTGCTTAGTAGGTGTTTTGTTAATCTTCATAATTTAGTAATTTTTAATGTGCCAATCTTTATTATTCAGTCAATTATATGTTGTGCGAGATTATATTTTTCAGCTCTCCTTCATATTCCCCGGTCACATTCACAGATCGGGCGCCGATAGCAATCCGTATCACTTCCCGTTGACAACTAGCCCCTATCCAACTAGTCAAACCGTGGTGTATCCGCAACGGACCACGGATATAGACTATTCCGGGGCTAACCGTGAATTTCCATCCGTTGTGGATCCGGCGAGACAATCCGTGAATGTGTTACCGGGGCATTAGTAATTATTTTGTTAGTCTTTATCTTTTACTTTTTTGTATTGCCGTTAATCATAATTTCGTTTATTTTTTGTCAATCTTCATAATTGAGTCAATGTTTTGCTTTTTAATTCTTGATCATAGTCAGTAAATGTTTTGTGTCAGTCAGTTAATTGAAATATAACAATAAATACCTTTGAATCGTAGTGCCAAACAAATCATATGTATACATGTAATCGAGTAAAATAAATAGTTTCCGTTTCATCTTTTTCGGTGTTTTAAGTTTTGATCATTTGTTATGGAATTATCCTTCTTTTTGAATCACTGGCATTGGGCCAAGCTGATGGATGTCCATCTTGATGAGTTACTGGCATTGAGCAAAACTTAAAACTATTCTTTTTGAATGAGACACTGTTATTAGTCCCAGCTAAAGAATATCCTTCGTGAGAGACACTGGTATTGAGCCAAACCTAAAAACATCATTCTTGAATGCGCCTCAGGTACTCACTAAGCTGAAGAATAACATTTTTGATTGTGACACTATTATCGGTCCCAGCTAAAGGATAACATTCTGGACAGAAACACTGGTATTGGGCCGTGCTGAAGGATAACATTCTTAATTAAACACTGATATTGGGCCGAGCTGAAGGATAACATTCTTGATTAAACACTGGTATTGGGCCTTGCTGAAGGATAACATTCTCGATTGAAACACTGGTATTAGGCCGTGCTGGAGGATAACATTCTTGATTGAAACACTGGTATTGGGTCGTGCTGAAGGATAACATTCTTGATTGAAACACTGGTATTGGGCCGTGCTGGAGGATAACATTCTT